>NC_058374.1:48798522-49099318 GCF_018350175.1 Felis catus
AAGATCTCAATGGTAATGGAGACACAGAGGTGGGAGTGGAAAGACTCATCCAGACACCAAACACTCTGCCAGCTCTGTGAGGTGTCTGCTGCTTCAGAACTCCTCTAAGTTTGGTAAAGACCAGAGGAAAGCTCATCAAAATACCCTGTGAGCTGTTTAGCTGCCCCTTTAATCTGCTCGGGGCCCCTGGTTGAGAAGCTTTCCCTGCCCGAGAAGGATGAATTGACCTTCTTTCTCTATCATCTTACGGAGTGCAATTCTCTAACAAGTAATGATTTAGGGAAGGCACATCACAATCCGCTGGCAAGGTGTTAGAAAGACCAGCGACAGATACATCTTGGTCTATGTCTGCTTCGCTCTACTACAGTAGACAGATGGCTGAAATATGTAAGGTGTGCTCAGATTTTTTCTCCTGGATTCACTACTAACTTCGTCGGCAGTTTTGAATCAATCACTTTATTTCTCTATGCTAAGTATGTCAAAAGAGCCTGATGATATTAACATTAGGCTAAGATCTATACAAACTGATGTCCAAACTAACACCAGTGGTTCAATGTAATTGAAAGACTGAAGCCAAGTGTACCAATGAATTGAATTGCAGCCTGGGTCTTGCTCCTGAAGCCTTTGGGTACGAAGATCCAGCAATCATTTCAAATAAATGCCATCGGTTAGCAGTTATTCTGTGTCTTTTTTGATTTGTGGTTCTGTCTTACTGAGGAAATATATACAGTACCTGTTAGGGAGAGATGCTGAATACTTTTCAGTGTCATGGCTCACACAATCAGCATCCCAGTGTCCCCATGGGGTGTAGGGGGACACGATGGTTGACACTCTTCTTTCCAGTTATCTAGAGTCCCAGGAGAATTATGACACGATGTGCATATGTTGGGGATTGATTTATGATTGGGGATGTGTGTGTCAGGGAAAGGGCAGGAATGGGAGGATAACAAGGACTAACGGTGGGAATGGAGGAGGCACAAACTGGAAATATACTCCTGGATATCAACACTTTGTGTGTGTGTTTGTGGATTCAATACCTATTTACTGACAGGAGAGAGCCCAAGTAAGTTTTGTGAGAGTATTCAATTGTCAGAAAACTCCTAAGCCTGTCCCAGTCTCACCCCTTGTTCTTCCAACTTCTTTGCACCTGGGTTGGCTCTCTAAGCTCCTAACAGTGGGATTAAGAAGCATGTGGGTATTATAGGGAGATAAATCGGGGTGCAAAGATCCTTTATTCATCTCCTGTGAAGAAGGCCACTGGACAGTTTATGAGAGCAACATTCAACTCTGTGAGTATTTCTCAACTTGTGGTGTTTAGGCAGATTATAACTGAAGGGCTTTTGGTGGGGGGGGCGGGGGTAGGGGTTGATCTGGCTCTAAAATAAAGAAATGGAAGAAGAGGACACACTGAACCTGTGGGCCTGGACTGGGGCCGGGAATGAAACTAGGAGAAAACATGAAAGAAATACACCCAAATAGCCTTATAATGTCATGTAGCAAGCTTATAAGTAAAACTTGATCGTTACAAGGTCATTGCAAAACTTGATTACTAAATTCATTTGGAAAGAACTCCAAACTGACCCTCCTTTTTTCTGTGGTTCCATGGCAAACAGTTTTCTGGGAAAGGAGGGATTTGGGGCACTAAATGACCACAGAGAAAACAGTATTTATTCCTAGGATGTGCTTAAAAGGACCAAGGCACAAGACGGGGGACATGAGAGTGTGAGGATAAGGAGGAAGAAAGCCAAGAGCCAGCACAGGCATGACCTCGGTGCAGTGTGGGTGGCTTAGCCTTCTCTTTCTGAGGTCAAAGTGTTTGTTCCAGTCTGAAGGAAGGCACTTGTTGGATTTTTGTTTTTATCTTTTCGTGACTTTGGTTTGGGTCTTCCTTGGCTCTCCAAATTATTTGATTCTCTCTGCTTCAGCAGAATCCTTATGGGTTCAACCCCATCAGTGCAGAAAGAACACCCCTGCAACTATCTCCTCCCCAACCCTTCTCTTGTAGCCCCTCAGCCTATATCTTTGCTGAAGAGAGACCGGAAGTCTGGGGTGATAGCAGCAGCATCAGAGATCCTTACTCAAGAACCTTCTGAAACTGCTCTTCCTTAGCTGGAATTTATAAAAGATCATCCTCTGTAGCTTCCTACAGCTGAGCTCCATTGCCTTGGCTCTAAGGCGACACCAACCCTGGTTTCCTACCAAACTGTGCCTTGATGTATTACCCTGCAGCATCCACTTCTTCCTGAAGAACAATGCTTCATAACCTTCAAAAGGAGAAGAGCTAGCATCACCTTAAAAATAGAAAGCCATTCTGCCTCACAAAGGAATGGATTGCTTGACATTTTGGGGAGGCAAAAATGTGAAACGTCCTTTTTAGGTAAAATCGAGTCTGACTCTAGATTCAGAATTATTTAGCCCGGGAGATATCTTTTAATTCCTAGGAAAGCATGGCCAGGATAAGTTTAGCTATAGTGATATCTGTGGCAGACAATACTAACTTCCACCCAGGAAAGGGTCATATTTGTCTGCTCCTCCCAAAGGTTGAACAGGGAGAACTACAGGGCATATCTATGACAGAAACACTCTAGGGGTTAGTACTCAACCTATGTACTCCTATGTACTCAAAAATGAAATATCGTACATGAAATGCACACGAAACATAAACTTATTTTCCACAGTGCAAGCCCTGAGGGTTATCTTCATGATCCAGGGATTAACCAGGCAACTGTTATGTAACTCTTTCTGAAGAGAATTCTTTTACATAACGCATCACACCTAGCATAGACAGGAAGTCTGTGCAAGCCCAGAGGTGCAACTTCAAAATTATATGTGAAAACATGCAAAAGAAACTTATAAGAAAAAAGGGGAAGTATAATCAGGGAAAGATGGAAATCAAGTGTAATTTTTACGTTCTTTGGGACTGCTGTTAGGGATGTCAAAGGAATCCAAGGAAGGTTTAAGACAGAATTTCAAGACGAGGCATAAATTAATAGTCAGGGTTTTTGAGGGATGCAGAGGATTACCCAGCAAGTGCTGAATGACGGTCACCTCTCTGGTACATGACAGGGGATCTTCAGCAGTTGGCCCAGGAGAATGAGTGTAGGAGTGCAGGTGAAACTGTGTCATAATTATAGATTTACTTGCCTGGTTTCCACTACTTATAGAAGGTCTATTGCATGGTTACTCTTTTTCTTATTTCTTATTTACTTTATGCCCTTTAATTTTCCCTGTAACTCTAAAAAAGAAGTTATATTTGATTGACTCTATAGATGGAATGAGGAGCAGAGAAGTTACGCAACTTATCCAAGGTCACATAGACAGTTTTGTGGAACAGGGATTTGAAACTATGTCTATTTGATTCTAAAACATATTCTCTGTTTTTTAAATTAATTTATTTAGTTTTGAGAGAGAGACAGAGAGAGAGAGAGAGAGAGAGAGAGCGCACAAGCAGGGGAGGGGCACAGAGGAGCGACAGAATACCAAGCAGACTCCACGCCATCAGGGCAGAGCCTGATGTGGGGCTTGAACCCATGAACTATGAGATCATGACCTGAGCCAAGATCAAGAGTAGGACTCTTAATCGACTGTGCCACCCAGGGACCCCAAGCACATACCTTTTACATTGCACTGCCCTCAAAGTGTAATTTGACTGATTAGTTTACCTTAGGCCCTCATATTGTAGACTCTAGATCTCACATGGTGGGATCCTAATTAGACTTGCTAGATAAAATAAAATATTTCCAGTAAAATTAGAATTTCAGATAAACAATGAATAATTCTCTTAGTATAAGTACACCATACAATATTTGGGATATACTTATACTAAAAATATTTGTTATTTATCTGAAATTCAAATTTAACTGGGTGCCCTGTATTTTTATTTGCTAAATCTGGTAATCCTAGTCCTAGTAAACTCTCCAGATGAGAGAAAGGAAAGTTTGTGGTATGTTAACATTTTGAAAGAATTGAGAAGTCACAAAAACTTGATCTGGGAGAAATTGTCTAGTTTTCCTCTATGACTTTGTCAGAGTTGGGATGTGTCAGTTAGCGGTGGTAAACTCTGACAATAATGTGTCTCTTGGCTGCCTACTAGCAAGTTACATGGTCCCAACCACATTCGGATGAGGCACAAACTTTGGCTGTTTACTAGGGCAGAAGAGGGACCATAGCACAAGGACTGGATTCAGTGAGCAAAGGAGCTGGCAGCCTATTTCCAAAAGCCACTGAGAGCTTTGTGAGATGAAGGCCAAATGATGCCTTCTCTATGGTTTGATGGAGAAGTCACAGGGTCAGGATCTTGCAACCCAGTATCCCAAGTATTAGTTCAATTTTTTCACTTATTTATTCACCCACTCGACAAATATATATGGCACACCTGCTATGCTCCAGGCACTGTTGTAGGTTCTAAGGTCACAGAAATGAATGAAAACAAAAAAAAAAAAAACGGGCTTATGGAACACATTCCAGTGGGGAACTTAGATAAAATCCATGGCATAAGCAAGTGATCCAGAGCCCTAGCCAGGTGCACCACCCCTGGTACCCACTTACAGATTAGTCAACGTGTTTCTATTGAAGAACTTGAGAATCAGCAGGAGAAAATGAAAATAGTAAGTGGGGAAAAGAAGATAAGGAAAAAATATCTTTTGGCAAAGATAGTAATTTAACCCTATTTGAAAGTAATCAGAAAAAGTTGATGAACTCAAAGTCATACAATATAAGATTTGAGGGATGGTCAGTGTGGCAGAAAAAGAGAAAGATGGTTAGCACGGGCCAAAGAGTGTCAGGGAGAGTTGAAGCTAATAATATTAGCATAAGTCTATAATTTACAGATTATATAAACCTTCCAGGTAGCAGAGTATGAGATGGTTTTGCTCAGAGTAAGTGATTAAGGCTACTGAGAAGTTGTTCAGCACTTTCTAGAATCTTCCTTCCGAGGATAGGTGTTACAACTTTTGTGATAGAAAAGAAGAAAGAAAAAAAAGTCATCCTTTGGCGTAGCATATGTATTTTTTAATTTTATCTTTTTAACACACCTCTATTTTTACTTGAAGAATGACAATGTACATTTCTGTAGCTAAAATCAAAGTCTGTGAAAGTCACATTGGATAAGTTCCATGATTTGGATAGAAGAAAATATTGGACATTTCAGAGAAATGGGTGACTTAAGAACCTCACGTCTGGATATGGAGCTAAAGCACAAATTTACTACTTAATCACCCTCCATTGATGTGTGTGTGTGTGTGTGTGTGTGTGTGTGTGTGCGTGCACGTGTGTACTGGAATGGATCGGATACTATGTGGGTGTTAGTATCCCTGGTGCAGAGCTTCCCCAAGTGCTATCCCCCAGAACTAGAGAAGTAGAGAAGTAGAGAACTAGAGAAGTAACTTGATCACACGAGGATTAGACAAAATAAGGATTATAAAGAAAGAAGCCCATAAAATGTGAGTCAATAAACATTCAGAGTCGGGTTATTTTGCAGTTGGGTGGAAAAATATAGAAAGTTTAAAGAACATACCAATGCTGTAAAGACTATAGTTAGCATTTAGTCCATTTCCTTGTCTTTACAGATGGTGGAACTGGTAATCACGGAGAAGTATATATTATAATAAACCAGAAAACTAGTGACACATTGAAAGCTAGGGACAATTTATTGAAACAACATGTCTATTTAGATTTTGGGGGATTATTTTAGATTAAAATAGACTTTTCATCTATTCATTGTCAGTCTATGTTAAGTGCCTCCATTGATATTTTCTTGAAAATCTCTTTAAAAGATGATAAATTCTTCCCTTTTATGTCAACACAAAATCCTAAGTTTTTCTGGAGTGTCCAATGAGGGTTTAAGAAGCAATGGTTCCTGTACCCTGAAGGGCTTTCTTTTTTTTCTCTCACTGCCTAAGGAGCAAGAAAGAGAACAACCAGACACCCAAGGACATCAGAATGAGTGACAACACTGCTTTGGCTCCTCCAGCTTCAAACCAGGGTCCCACTACCCCACGCAAAGGGCCCCCCAAGTTCAAGCAGAGGCAGACTCGCCAATTCAAGAGCAAACCTCCTAAGAAAGGGGTGAAAGGGTAAGACCAAATTAAAAAGAAGACTCTATTTTTTCCCCACAACCCTGCTTTGGTTTTGAGAAATTAGTGCTCATAAATGTAAACAGACTTACAAAGACTTCCACCCTCTGCTCTATTTTCCTCTCTACCACAATCTTCGCTGAATCGTGTCCTTAGCCCTGGAATCCTTTCTCCCTCACCAACCAGGTCTGTGGTGACATTTAGCATGGCAAATGGGGCCTATCACAGCAAACTTCGACTTGACCTTCCAGACTCTTCTTGACCACTCCTCCTCACCAGCACACCCTGTGATTTAATCTGGAATACTAAAACACTGGCCATTGCCAGAACACAGAGTTTATTCAGTTTATTTGTATGGCAACAAATGTTATGCCTTCAGTTCTTTGCTTTTTTCTGGCCAAATTCTATTTATTCTTTAACATATGCTCATTTGTTAATTTCCTTTTGGACGCCATTACTGACTCTCTTATTAGACAAGTGTGATCATTACTTCTATGTTTGCATTTCATACATTCAGCTATCACAACTTGTATTATTTTACACTACATTTGTTTACTTACATCTGTTCTTAGGGATTGAAGTCCCTCAAAGAAAATTTATTATTTTTTCCCTAATTCCCTATGCTCAATACGATGCCTGACATATAGTAAATGCTTTGCTAAATGCTTTTGGATAACTGGTCAAATGGTAAATTGATCACTTTAATGCCTTTCATACTGTGTTTTCATTCCAATTTCTATTTTTAAAAGTGGAACTTGACTAAATTGCCCCCATGATGGTGCTATTTGGTTCTCAGTTGTCAAAGGCTATATTCTCACAAGGGAAAAAAATCTCTCTCCAAGGGGACACGCTGTCTGAAAACAGCCTGAGTGACATCGCCTTTGCCCTGGGTCAATGCAAATTAAAGGTGTTTCACAAAGACAAAAACCTAAACCTCTTCTTCCCCTTTCATCAGGAAACTATATGAGTAATTCCAAGATCTTTTCACTCTTTCAGCTAATTTTTAATTTTTCTTTTTTCCCCCAGGTTTGGAGATGACATTCCAGGCATGGAGGGGCTAGGAACAGGTGAGCCACCAAAAGATGTGGACTTTCACTCGGAATTTCACTACTATACACACTTTAGGCCTCAAAGGGCTGTGAAAAGTTAAAAGAAATACCTGAGGCAGCAGATCCTTGAAGGCGTAGAAATGTGGGGTTTAATTTTACCTCCTAAGTAAGTGCACGTGTGCCCAGGAGAAACACACCTACAGGAATCAAGCTAAGGCCCAGAGTTACTAAACCCTCTTCTGTTAAGCAACTCTTGAGGACATATAATGGTTGAGTCGTAGACTTTCAATGTAGAAAGATTCTCAGGGTTAGTCCATCCCAACTTCATTATTTCTTCAGAAGAGAAACCTGAGGCAGAGAGAAATTAAGGGACAATCTGAGGCCCCCGAGTGAGATATTGGAAAAAAGGGTGGGGCCTGGCAAACCACTCTGTAACCAACTTCCTCTTTTTACACATCCTCCAGCACCCAGAGCAGGGCCTGCACCCTGAATGTATCCAATACAAAATTTCGGTTGACTAGAATAACTTGATTTGTTGGCTAATGAACACAAATCACCAGATATTCCTTTTAATAATATTAAACTTTATTTTTTAGAGCAGTTTTAGGGTGACAGAAAATTTAAGCAGAAAGTATGGAGCTCCTACATGCCCCCTCTGCCACCTTCCTCCTCTTGCACATAGTTTCCCCTATTATTAGCATCCTGCTTGAGTGTGGCACATTTGTTACGATTGGTGAACCAGTATTGGTAACATTTTTATCAACTAACACCCATAGTTTATATTAGGATTCATTCTTTGTGTTGTCCAGTTCTATGGGTTTTGACAAATGCGCAACGTTGTGTATCCATCATTACAGGTATATACAGAATATATGCTCTAAAAATCCCCTGTGTTCCATCTGTTCATCCCTCCTCCCACCTCCCCAAACTCTTAACAACCACAAATCTTTCTACTCTCAAGGGTTTTGCCTTTTCCAGATTGTCATATGGTTGGAATCACACAATATACAGATTTTCCAGACTGATTTCTTTCACTTAGCAATGTTTATTCATTTAAGGTTCCTCCATGTCCTATGTGGCTTGACAGCTCATTTCTTTTTACCACTGAATAATATTTCATTAAATGGCTGTATCAGAGTTTGCTTATTTTATTGAAAGACATTTTGTTGCCTCCAAGTTTCACAATTATGAATAATACTGCCATGAATACAATTGTGCATGTTTTTGTGTGAACATGCCTTAAACTCACCCAATATTCTTTTGACAAATGATATAATTGGCAATCAGTGTCCTTACCAGGCAATTCTCAGTGTGCTTGCTTTTTGCAGTCAAGTGCCACCCCTGGGATCTCAAATTCATTTTCTAGCCCCTTTATAGAGCTCATTTCGCTGTTCTCCTAAATCAACTGCTTCCGTATTTTGGCCAGGTGTATAGAAGACCGGTAGGTTTGCTTTGGGCTTATGTTTAACTCTGCCAACATATTTGGAATACTAGAAAGAGCTTTACACTGAAGGGAGATTTGAGATCTTTGGCTTGGTTCTAGTCCCATCCTTGTAACTCCGATTTTTTTTTTTTTATAGGTTTTTAATCTCTTTAGGTTCCAGTCAGCTTGTCTGTAATCCAGGGATAATAGTATTTTATTGCCTGAAGCGAAAAATTGGATTAGTAGATGTCTTGAGATTATTTCTCAGTACGTGATTGGGCATTGTAGGCATTTCAAAATGTAAAGGAACAAAAGAGTGCATCAGAGAAGCCCAAGGAATGCATCTGAATTGGTAGGGGGTAAGAAGGCAGTGGATTTCCAGATTGTGGGGATTTAAAGTGCTTCTATTTCCCATTTTAACCCTTGGCCTGACTAGAATTCCACTTGTGTTCCTTCCATAGTGGTTGTGCTTTGGGGAGACCCCGTTTGATCAGTGATATGCACCCCCTCAGGCTAGCTCCAGTCAAAAGCCTTGGGTAATCTCTTCAAAGAGGTACAGAATGAAACTGAGCCTTTCATTCTGTACCTATGTGAAGATGCCTACTAAGTGGAGTCTGTTCTGGGGGCATCAGAACCCAATTGGTCTGATCCTTTCTGGGCTGCAGGGCCATTCTAGATAACTTCCTGGTTGCTGAGACAACAAGTAGGAGAGAGGAGTGAGGTGTCTCTGCCCAAAGGATGTCTTTCTGAGCAGAAGAGGCTCTGAAGGGTTGGGGTGGTGGTGGTGAGGCAGACTTACAAGTTCTTCTTCCCTCTTCTGCAGATATCACGGTGATTTGCCCCTGGGAGGCGTTCAGCCACCTGGAATTGCATGAGCTTGCTCAGTTTGGGATCATCTGATGCACCTGAGGTTCTGCCACTTTCAACAGCATCTGCTCTAATTTTGCTTACTTTTGCCCTATTGATCTGCCAGAGTCTTGAAATTCAGCTGTTCGGAAGTGGTTTCTTCAGCTTACACAGTCATTTCCCCCTAAATTGCTATGAAGAGTTCTCTTGGTGTGAGATTCTCTCTTGCCCTATATAGTTCAGCTCAGAACAGTGGATGCAAATAGACTTTTGTTAGGACATTTCAAATTTCCTATCAGCTGGTTAGAATTCAGTGATAGTTCTTGAAATTTTGTTTATCTGTTAAGCCCTTCAAATTTAGTTTTTACCAGGCAGTCCCTACAATTAATAGTAGTTTTTAAGATAACATTTTTGTCACCCCCCCTTCCCCTTCTCATTTAATAAAGGAGATACTTACCTTGAACCTTATGATGAAGTCGTATTAAATGCTATATGCAAATATCTGATGCCCTCTTCTGAAAGTCAGTTCAGCAAAGAGGGCACAGTCGTACAGGAAATAAACACAAAGCATGCAAAAGAGCATAGGAATAAAGTCAAGTTCTGATTCCACTTTGTAACTTGTAAATCGTACATTTTCTGTGTCTAAATTTGGAGACGGAAACTCAGGATTCTGTTAATGTGAACCTTCCTTTTAGTGTCCTGGCTCAGTTGATTGAAAATATTTATATGCTACGGAATTTAGACTCAGGTGGGACAGGTAGTTGAACCCTCTGAATAAAATGATGGTTTGCTTCACCTCTGAGGTTGTGTCAAATGTAATGTGCACATAGCCATCTTTCCCCAATACTTTCACGGCAATTGTGCAATTCAATTGCTGCCCCTACGTGACCTGGATGCCTTGGGTACTAGCAGTATTGATTTCTTCATTTCAGTTTCGTAATCTGTGGTAAAAGAATGGGGAAAATTAACTGAAAAGAAAGACAGGGTTACAGAGACAAAAGAAATCTGGGTTCTAATCCTGGCTTGACCAGTACATTACTCTGCAATTTTGGACAAAAATCTTTCGCCTTGGATCTTCTGGTTTGCCTGAATTAGGCCATCTAGGTTCACGGTATTGATAATTCCACAACTTTGAGGTCTGCAGAGTGTGAGTGTGAAAATCAAAGAAGCTCAGCATTCAAGAAAATGTCTTGTGCTGCAGGCTCTGCACTGTTTTGCACAAATGACCTAGTTACCTCTGGCCAAAACATTTGAAGCCCAAGGGAGGAATCTGGATTGGTTGGGGGTAAGGAGATGTCCAGACCATGGGAATTTAAAGCACTCCTATGTTTCATTTTAATTCTTGGCCTGGCTAGAAGTCCATTGCTGTTCTTCCTTAGTAGAAAAGAGGGGTACCTGGGTGGCTCAGTTGGTTGGACATCCATCTTAGGTCATGATATCATGGTTCATGAGTTTGAGCCCCATGTTGGGCTCTATGCTGACAGCTAGGAGTCTGGAGCCTGCTTCGGATTCTGTGTCTCCCTCTCTCCCTGCTACTCTCCAGCTCATGCTCTGTCTCTCTCTGTCTCTCAGAAATAAACATTAAAAATTAAAAAAAAAAGAAAAGAAAAAGTACAGAAGAAAAAGTAAAGCATAAAATCTAAGAGTTGGAACTGTGACATGCAGGAAGTATAGTGATGATGTGTAGGCACTTCCCCTCCAGCAGGAAGTCCTGCTTCCACTCATGCTCCTATTTTCAAGTCAGAGACTCCACTTGATGGCCAGAGCCTCCGGGTGTGCTTGTTCATTCCCGTGCCTTTCAGGTAGGGAGGTCTGGGTTCTTCTCCAGTTCAGTGAGATTTCTCCATTGGATTACTTTGCAAATGATTCTCTAAACATTTTAAGAATGCACCCAGAGGAACATATTCAATGGTCAGGCTAGAGAAAGATCTAGAAACCATGCTGCATGAAAAATTGTTGAAGGAATTGATAATATTTAGGCTAGATGAGAAAACCATAATTGCCAGCAAATATTTGAAAAGTTGTAATGAGTGGGATGAAGCAGGTCTATTTTATGAAGTATAGCATTTAGTGGTAAGCCAAATCAGATATAATTGAAAGCCATTCAAATTCTAGAATTTTGTCCTTTCCATTTCTAATTCTATGTCTACCATTTCTATTATTCCTAATAAGAAACAAGAAAACCTTTCTCATATAAATAGCACACATATGAAAGAGAATAAAGGTAAATCATGGTCTCCATCAAAGTCCTGGCAGCAGAAATGCCATACTCAGAGTAACTGAGGAAATTTTAACAAAGGAACTATTTAAGGTTTGGGGTGGGGAGAGTGCCTGGGTGGCTCAGTGGTCAGACTTCAGCTCATTCATGATCTCGTAGTTCATGAGTTCAAGTCCAGTGTTGGGCTCTGGACAGCTTGGAGCCTGGAGCCTGCTTTGGATTCTGTGTCTCCCCCTCTCTCTACCCCTTTCCTGATCATGCTCTGTTGTCTCTCTCTCAAAAATAAATAAACATTACAAAATTTTTTTAAACGCTTGGAAAAGGCCTGGCTGGCTCAGTGGGTAGAACATGTGACTCTTGAGCTTGAGTTCATTAGTTCAAGTCCCACATTGGGTGTAGAGCTACCTTAAAAAAAAAAAAAAAAAAAAAAAAAAAGGAGAGAGTAAGGTAAGAAGGCTTGGGAAGGGTTAAGGAATATCTAAAAAAGGTAGGACAGTAACTTGGGGCTGGCTGCAGTGTTGGAACTACAATATTTCAAACCCTAGGCCTGAAGGAATCCCAGTAGGTCTTCTCTATAAGAAAGGCCACTGAGGGGGCTGTAGAAGGACACAGCCACCTCACAGGGATCCTGTGAGTAATCATGAGGGAGTGGGGATGAGGCTGATAAATAACCCAATGTTATTCTTCTCTCATTCTCTACTCTTCTGCGGATGCCTCCCATTAGATAAACCCAATTGGAAGTCAGAGGACAAAGGAGCCCATTGACATTTCCTAAAGTTGATTCCAACAACAGGGATCAGGTGGAGAAGGGTAGAGAGTGGAGGGGCAAATGGGAATTATCCAACTGGGCACAGTATCAAAGAACAGAAACCATTCATCCACCAGAGCTTGTTAGTTGGAGTTGGGAAATAAGCCTGTGTATGCGCAAAACCTAAGGTATATGTAAACCAAAGGTGGAGGAAGGATAATGTCAGGCAGAACACAACAGAAAAAGAGAACAATCCCAGAAGGAAGTTACATAGCATTCCGCAATTTGGAGGATTTTTGAAATGTTCTAACACTTTCTTGATAATAAAAACCATTGAGGATTTCTTGTTAAAAACACAAAATTTGGGCCACATTTTGGAATTTCTGAAGAAAAGTCTCCAAGGGTGAGATCTAAACATCTTTTGTTTTCAAGAAGGACTCCAGGTGATTCTCACATTTGTACCACCTTGAAAACACTGATGCCGTCCAAGCCTACGTTAGGAAATGTTAGGAATTAGAGAATTCTAATAACATCCAGGTGACTGATTTCACTGGGCCTACTTGCCATAAAAACATATCTAATATATGTGAGAACAGGGGCTACCATTTATGTGTTCTGACTCTTTTAGACTAATAGACATGCCTCATGACTTCAGACCTAACCCAGTTAAATGCTTCTCCAATTGTACAGAATGTCAGAGTTCAGAAGGTAAGTGTTAGACTGAGGCAGTTCCAAGAAATATTGGGCCAAATAGGCACCATTACTTCTGGGGTGGACCTCTTACCATTGTCTCACATGGCCGCCCTCTGTGTAGTCAATGTCACTTTCTGTCCTCATTTGTCCCCTCTGACTGGAGTAGAGGGGACCAGGGAGGGAGAGAGCTTTGTCTCAGCAGGTGGAGGCCGTGACCTTCACTTATCCGTCACCCCTTTGTATTTGTTCCCATCAATGGGTAGAAGTTGGGGTTGATGGTGCTGGTGATGCAGGCAGCAACTCCCATTCTAGAGCTCAGGAGCGTTAAAGCAGAAAAAAGTGTGTAAGGAGGAAATGCTCTTCTGGAGGGTCCCAGTGTGGGGAAATATACACAGTTGTTACTAAACAATTGAGACTGTGCAGTTGACCTCTAATATTTTTCTTTGCACCATGAGAAAAACAAGAATCGCTATAAACTGAGAAAAGGAGGGAGAGTATTTTCTCAACAACTAAAGAAGTGAAGGGAAAACACACATAGATAAGACTAATCAATAAGACTAATATCTTGCACAAGAGGAAAACCAATAACATAAGACTGGCAACACAACAACTAATATTATGAGAACAGAGATAATATGACACTGAATTTTTTTTTTTAAAGACGTATTTTATAAAAGGCTAGAGGGAAAGGCTTATTTACACAAGCCACAAAAATCACGTATGTGTATAAACTAGCACAGTGCTTTCTGCAACTCAAAATGAAGTATTTGACTTTCTTCTTTTTCAAGGGCAGAGCCAGACTGATGAAAACTGAAATTTAAAACCAGATTCATAAACCGATTGTGCGCATCAGTCACACCATGTCCTTATGATAAAATAATCATGAGGCTCGGGTTCTGCCTGGCTGAGCTGCACAGGATCCGCTAGACATTTTCTTGGTCTCAGTGTTTGAGAATAAAGCAAAGATATTGGATTAAATAATTGCTAAGGTCCCTTGCAGCTCAAAATTCTAAAAACCAAGTAATAAATCTAAGCATATTTCGAACATGAAGAAACCGTTCTCTTTCTGGCCAGAAGTCCTAAGGCGCTGTTTCCAGCTCTTTTCATGTATAACACTGCCACCTGCTGTGATGAATGAACACTTCATGAACTTGAAGACCATTTGCAATGGAAAACTTTTAATTTCATTGAGCTAGTTCTGAATTTCTTCCCACTCATTGGCCAACTTAAAATGGACCACTTGGTTATTCATGTGTATCAAGTGCATGTTTATTCAGGCATAAGATAAACATTAAAGGAGTATACATGCGAATGAGGTTTCATTTACCCAATGCTTTCTGTCTCCCTCCTGTTCTTAGTCAATCCTTGTTATTAGTTTGTTGTACATACTTCCAGAGACATTGTTATGTGTATATATTGTTTTCTTTGCACAGTGATAGCATACTATATTCACTATTCTATACCTTGCTTTTCCACCTATCTTATCTTGGGGATTGCTTCATGTTTGTTCATTTTCATACACCTCATAGGTTCCATTTATATGATTGAATTCTAATTCACTTATTTAGTCTCATACTGATGGACGTTTTGGATATGTTTAGACTCTTATGTCTTTCATTAATTGTCTGCACATGTATGACACTTTTGCACATATTTATCTCCAGGGCAAATTCTTAGTAGTAGAATGGATAGATTCTGAAGGAAAGAGATTGCCAAATTAGCCTCCAAATAATTTGTAATCACTAACACAAAATACACAATTATATACACTTTCCCTAACACTCTGGTCTACACAGAATATTATTAAATTTTTATTTTGCCTGAGAGTGAGCAAGTTTTCATGTTTAAAAATCACTTTTGGGGTGTCTGGGTGGTTCAGTTGGTTAAGCATCAGACTTCGGCTCAGATAATGATCTAACCGTTCATGAGTTCGAGCCCCATGTCAGGTTCTGTGCTGACAGCTTGTAGCCTGGAGCCTGCTTTGGATTCTGTGTCTCCCTCTCTCTCTGCCCCTCCCCTGCTCATGCGCTCTCTCTCTCTCTCTCTCTCTCAAAAATAAACATTAAAAAATGTTTTTAAACAAATAAAAAAATCACTTTTGCATCTTTATAAATTGTCTTCTTAAGTGCTTTGCCTGTTTTCCAATAAAATGATTGATCTTTGTACTGAATTATAAGATACTGATCTCTATTTTCCTATCAATCTATCTGAATGGAAATATTTATCTTTATCTGTAGTAAAAACATTTTTCCTATTTGGTTTCTTAGTTTTTTATTTTCCTTTATATTATTTTTTATCAGGTAGACATTTATTTATTTATTTATTTGTTTGTTATCTATTTATATTTTGAGAGAGAGAGATAGGGAGAGAGTGCCCACATGCATGCAAGAGGGGGAGGGGCAGAGAGAAAGGAAGAGAGAGAATTCCAAGCAGGCTTCACTCTGTCAGCACAGAGCCTAACATGAGGCTCGATCTCATGAACCCTGAGATCATGACCTGAGCAGAAATCAAGACTTGGTCACTTAACTGACTAAGTCACCAAGGCGCCCCTGATTTTAATGACCTCTGTATAGTTTTGTTTTACTTAGGTTTTTCCCATTCCAAATTTGCAAAAAAAATTTTCATGTTTTCTCCCAAGTTTTTTCTTTCATGTTTTACTTAAAATCTTGGATTCATCTGAAAGTTATTATTGTAGGATGTATTTTTTCCCAGGTAAACAGCCATATATCCTAATGGGATTTATTTATTTAACAATCCATGTTCCCATTAATTTACTGAATTGCTGTATTTATCACAGTGGCTCTATTTCTGTCATTTTATGTTGATCTATTTCTAAATAGCTACCCACTTCAGACTATGTTATAAGACCTGAGAAAACTTCCATTGCCTCATTATGATTCTTTTTCATATATTTTCTGGGTATTATTGCATATTTATTTTTTCATGTATAATTTAGAATCAGCTTGTCTAGCTCCTTCCACTCTCATCCTGTGTGTGAACCCTCCTAAAAAATTACCTTGGAATTCTTTTTATTGTGGTAAAAAACACATATAAAATTTACCCTCTTACATTTTTGTGTACAATATTGTTAACTATAAGTACAATGTTGTATAGCAGATTCCTAGAAATGGCTCACCTTGTATGACTAAAACTCTACACCTATTAAATAGCAGCTTCCCAATACCCACCCCCAACCTGACCCTGGTAACCACCATTCTATTTTGTCTTTCTGTGACTAACTTATTTAACTTAGCATAATATCCTCACATTTCATCCATGTTGTAGCATATGACAATATTTCCTCATTTTTCATGGCTGAATAATATTTCATTGTATGTATATTCAACATTTTCTTTATTCATTCTTCTATCAATAGACATTTAGCTTGTTTCCACCTTCTAGCTATTGTGCATAATGCTTCAATAAACATGGAGGGGTGTGCAAATGTCTCTTTGAGATGCTAATTCAAATATTTTGGATCATATGATAGGTCTGTTTATTTTTGGGGGGGCTTCCACACTTTTCCATAGGAGCTTCACCATTTTACCTTCCCACCAAAAGTGCACAAAGCTTCCAACTTCTCCACATCCTTGCAAACACTGATTTTCTGGGACATTTTTTTGTTTGTTTATTTTTTATAATGGTTATACTAACAGGTATGAAATAATATCTTATTTGTGGTTCTGATTTGCATTTCACTCATGTTTTGTGATGTTGAGTATGGTTTAGTGAGGTTTTCACATACCTGTTGGCCATTTGTTATGTTTTCTTTGGAGAAATGTCTATTCAAGTCCTTTGTCCATTTATTAATCAAGTTATTTGGGATTTCTTTTTCTTTCTTTTTTTTTCTTTTTTTTTTTTTTGGTATTGAATTGTAAGAGTTCATTATGGGCATTAATCTCTTACCAGATATATGGTTTTTAAATATTTTCTCCTATTCAATAGGTTTCCTTTTCATTTTGTTGACTGTTTCCTTTGCTGTATATAAGCATTTTCATTTGATGTAGTCCCACTTTTCTATTTTTGTTTTTGTTGCCTGTGCTTTAGGTATTATATCAATGAAATCATTACCAAGACCAATGTTATGAAAGATGTCGTCTAGGTTTTCTTCTAGGAATATTATGGTTTTAGGTCTTTAAGTCTTGATACTCATTTTGAGTTGATTTTTATGAATGGTGAAATATAGGGTTCAATTTCATACTTTTGCATGTGGATATACAGTTTCCCCATCACCATTGTTGAAGAGACTATCTTTCCTCATTGGGTACTATGGCACCCTTGTTGACCATTTGACTGTATTGGTTTACTTTTGGGCATTCTATTCTGCTCCATTGATCTATATGTCTGTGGTTATGCCAATACCACATTGTTTTGATTACTGGGGTCTTGTAATATGTTTTCAAATGAGGAAGTCTTGGGTCTCCATGTTTGCCCTTTTTCAAGATCATTTTGGCTATTGGGGGACCTTTGTGATTCTAGATGCAATTAGGGATTATTTTTTATATTTATGTCAAAACACCATTGAGATTTTGGTAAAGATTGCATTTAACTTATAGATTGCTTTGGGTAGTATGTACATTTTAACAATACTAAGTCTTCCAATCCATGAACATGGGATATTTAAAATTTTTTTTTTATCCATTCAATCACTCTATGTCTTTTCACTGGAGAATGTAATCCATTTTCATTTCTGATAAGGAAGGACTTACTATTGCTCTTTTGTTAAATGTTTTTTGTCTGTCTTGTAGCTTTTTTGCCCTGTCTTCCTCTCTTGCTAATTTCTTTTTTATTTCATTGATTTTATATAGTGATATGCTTTGATTCTTTTCTTATTTTTTTTTGTATATTATATAAGTAATTTTTTTCTGGTTATCATACTTATAATAATCTATTTTAAGCTGATATCTTAAACTTCAATGGCATACAAATACTTTACACTTTTACTCCCCTTTTCTATGTTATTGATGTCGCAAATTACATCTTTTCATATTGTGTATCCCTGAACGTATTTTTATAGTTATAGTTCTATTTTTGTATTTTAACTTCTATACCAGAATAAAGGTGATTAACATATGACCATTACAGTATTACAATATTCTTTATTTTTCTCTATATTTACTGTTATCAGTAAGGTTTATATTTTCATATGCTTTTGTGTTGCTGTCTAGTGTCTTTTTGTTTTCATTTGAAGAACTTCCCTTCTATTTCTTGAAAGGTATTGTGTCTGTTTACAAAATGTTGGACCAAATAAAGTGCTGACCTTGAGTGGAACAAATTAGTTTTTGAAAATAAGCTGACATTTGCCAAAAGAAAAAAAAATACATATACATCTTGGTATTTTCCAAATCCTCTCAACTTGAAATTATTTTATTTATTTATTTAGTTAGTTATTTTGGCCTGAATAATGTCATGGTGGAAGGTTGTGAGATGCAGACAAGGAAGATAATGATCAGAACAGGAAAAAGAGGCAAATGGTATGCTTTGGTTATAGCAATTCAATAGACCCTCTGATAGGCATTTTTGGAGGCTTATTAGGATGAGACCCAGCCAAGACAAACTCAGGAGTCACAGAGATAAACAACTTGCTTCTCCAAATGTATTTTCTCATCTGTAAAGTGGAGAAAGTAGCATCTGTTTCATGGGGGTATTTCTTGAAGATTATATGAGATAAGAATGTAATACCAAGCTCATAGTAAATGCTCAATGATCACAGTATAATTGCTATTGTCATTGTTATTATTATCATGAATCTCTTGCTCTCAAGATGCTTATAGCCTAGCACAGGGCACGGTTTGATATGAAATCACACTGAAGGGAGCCATCAACTGCATGACAGTACTGGTAGATGTGTCTGTGGGGGATGAGTTTTGAAGTTAGGAAGAGTAATAATTTAGGTGAATCTGTCCATTGCTCTCCGTTTCTATAGTCTTCTGGATCAATTATTACAACCAACTTCAAATAATCCTTCTGTTCTCACCCCTGTCCCCCAATTCATCCTTCAGATTGCAGACATAATGTCTGTTTTCCCAGAACTTAGAATGTAAACTCCAAGAAAAAAGTGACCTTAAAGTATTATTCTTGGCTGTTTTCTCAGTGTCTGTCATGGAGTCAGGCAGACAGTAGGCACTGAATAGATATTTGTTGAATTAATGAATAAGTAATGAAGTAAAAGACTCTGGCCCTAACATTGCTATCCTAGCCTAAAGGAACCCTCTTTCATGTTGACTTTGTATTCATGAGAGCTCACTTGGCAAAACTGGCAAAATATTATGCTGATCTAGATGAGCATTGTACTCTCAGCTGAAACTTCTACATATACTCTCTCTCTTCCTAAAAATCAAGAAACATCATGAACAATGTCAATTAAAGACATATCAACAGCACCTTGCTTGCATATCCTTCACTGGCTTAGCAGAAGTCTATTGATTTATGTTTTCAGGAATCGCCATAGAGTAAATGAATGTTTTGTTTTCAATTAGAGACCACAAAGTTTTAGAGCATATTAGCTTTTGTTTTTAGCTCTATTATGTAACATTCTTTTTTTTTTTAAAGTTTTTTTTTTTCAACGTTTTTTATTTATTTTTGGGACAGAGAGAGACAGAGCATGAACGGGGAAGGGCCAGAGAGAGAGGGAGACACAGAATCGGAAGCCGGCTCCAGGCTCCGAGCCATCAGCCCAGAGCCTGACGCGGGGCTCGAACTCACGGACCGCGAGATCGTGACCTGGCTGAAGTCAGACGCTTAACCGACTGCGCCACCCAGGCGCCCCTATTATGTAACATTCTGTCTAGAGGTAGAGAGAAGGGCATTAGGATAATTGAAGAGTTAATTCACAAAGCCTCTGGTTTTGTCCTTTATATATCTATTACTCAAATATTTAAAAAAAATTTTTTTAGGGAGAGAGAGAGAGAGCGATTGTGAGTGGAGCAGAAGGATAGAGGAAGAGAGAGAGAGAATCCCAAGCAGGCTCCATGTCCAGTGTGGAGCTCAATGTGGGGCTCAATTCCACAACACTTCGGCCATGACCTGAACCAAAAGTAAGAGTCAGATGCTCAACTGACTGAACAACCCAGATGCCCCTCAACATTTTTATTAATATTTTTGAACACTTAGGAAAATATTGTGGTAGCCAATTTTGTCTCACACTTAAATATCTGATACGGCCAATTACCTTAGTGCTGAGTTATTCTCATTTTTAAAAAAAATTTTTTTTAACGTTTATTCATTTTTGAGACAAAAAGAGACAGAGCATGAATGGGGGAAGGTCAGAGAGAGAGGGAGACACAGAATCTGAAACAGGCTCCAGGCTCTGAGCTGTCAGCACAGAGCCCAACACGGGGCTCGAACTCACGGACCACGAGATCACAACCTGAGCCGAAGTCGGACGCCCAACCGACTGAACCACCCAAGCGCCCCTCTCATTTTTAATTATGTGGTCCTATAGATCTTCCTTTTGAAGTGGGACAGTCTCATTTTACACATAATGTCCGGAGACCCAGGAGATAACTAATTCCTGGTTTAACACTTTAGCTCCTATTATGAGCTCCAATATTTTCCCATGTTCTTCATAGCAAACATGGACAGATGAAATATATATTTTTATATACACAGATTTATATACAGATGCTATATAAGTACATGTATATGTAGTGTACCTATAGTACACATATGTATGTGTGTGTGGTCTCAGATGAGGTAGTAGAAAAATTGACATAGAGGTGAAAGAAGAAATGGATATTCATTCAACATGTTCTAAGTGTCTGATGACTTATTACCCCCTTTTAGTTGTGAGAATAACAACGCAATATGTGCATTGTTAATAGCATTTTACACCACAGGAGAGTATGTCTTAGCAAGGTTAAAATAACAGAACTATGATTAAAATTCTGGTCTTTGAACACAAATTGGAAAGTTCTTTTCATTACACCTACTATTTGCACAGGATGAAAAAGGACTTGAACTACATTGAACATTCAAGTATAAATTATTGTTCCATGGAAATGCAAAGAGTAGTTTGAAAGGGATGCTTGGGTGGCTCGGTTGGTTAAGCATCCTATTCTTGACTTTGGCTCAGGTCAGGATCTCATGGTTTGTGGGTTCAAGCCCAGCATCAGGCTCTGTGATGAATGTGGAGCCTGTTTAGGATTCTCTCTCTCCTTCTCACTCTGCCCCTCCTCCACTCACACACTCTCTCTCCCTCTCTTTTCCTCTGTCTCAAAACAAATAGTAAATAAACTTAAAATAGTTTGGAGGTGTTCTAGGAATAATATATATATGGCCTCAAGTAAAAGATATTTATTATGTGATGACATTTCTGCTTGAAGTTTGGAAAAATTTACATAAATTTAATAAACATTTTCAGTATCAACTTTTCAAAAGACTCTGTGTGTTATAGAACGAACTGTACTCCCCTCAAAAGATATGTGAAAGTCCTGATTCCCAGTGCCTGTGAGTGTGACCTTACCCGGAATTAGGGTCTTTGTAGATGTAATCAATATGAGATAATATTGGAATAGCTTGGGACTATAATTCAATATGACCATTGTCCTAAGAAAAGGGAATTTGGGACACAGACACTGACACACAGGGAAGATGGCCTTGTGATGATGAAGGCAGAGATTGAAGGTAGGCTTCCAGAAGCCAAGAAACAGCTGATACTGTCAGAAGCCAGATGAGGCAAGGAAGGACCCTTCCCTAGTGGCTTTGGAGGGAACATGGACCAGCTGATACCTTCATTTCAGACACTAGGCTTCAGAACTGTAAGAGAATAAATTTCTGTTGCTTTAGTCACCCAGTTTCTGGTAGTTTGCTATGGCAGCACTAATTGCCTTTGCTATGGCTGTATGGAAATTAATACACTGTTAGTTCTGGAAAGGAATACAGAAGCTAATTATTTATTCATTTACCAAATTTTTGAGTGCCAGCTTATGCCAGGTTCTCTTGCACGGGAAGAATACGCACTGTAGACATAATGAACAAAAACAGACATGATCCTTGCTTTTGTGGCACCTACACTCTAGTTGGGGAGAAATAAAATAGATAAAGATGACATACAGAAAAGTAAAATTTCAACCGTGGTTAGGTTTGTAATTATCTCTAGTACTTAAAACTATAAGTATACATAATGGGGAAGTAATCAGATAAGGTTGTTGGGACAGACATTCTTGAAGAAATGACAACTGAAGTGAGATCTAAAGGAAAAATCTCATTATCCAGATGATGGGTTAATGAGGATGTGGTGAAATATACCAGGCAGAAGGTAGAGCACATACAAAGGCCCAAGGAGGAGTGAGCTTGGCAAAGTTCAAGGACTGAAGCAGAGACCGTTGAAGCAGGAGTGTAGGGAGGCAGAAGGAACACATTGTAGGGCGAGACTGGAGAGACAGAGGGAATCAGACAATGTGTCTGGAAGGTCACGCCAAGAGTTAGTTAGACCTTTATTTATCCCTCCTAAGAGCATGTTAGAGAAAGCCAAGGTATACACGTTTAGTCCAAAGAAAAGAGCTAGTGGCTGATGGTGTGTTTGCGCCAGATTACGTCCTCGGTTCTTCCTACTCAGATTTGCCAGTGTCCTGAGACCCAGGAAGAGATGCTGTAATCAGAGACTGTGTCACTGAAATCCGGGAAGAGCACTGAGAGGACAAGGGGGCATGAGCATATTCAAAGCCTAGGCGGTTACAGCTTCAGTGGTTCAGAGAGAGTGTTCCAGGGATGCTGCACAAGAGCAACACCACAACATCTGCATCTTTGGGAGTCAGCCTTGCCCCAGAGAGCAAGAGAGAAAGAAAAAGGCAAAGAAATTGTGAAGGTCGGTTTTAAGTATCAGCTTGACAAGGCCATAGCACCTAGTTACTCAATCAAACACTAAGGAATAGGCCAGGAAGAAATTTTGTCGTTGTGATTAACATCTACAATCAATTGATTTAAATAGAGGAGATTATCCTTGCTAATCTGGGTGAGCCTGATCCAATCAATTATCAAGCCTTAAAAGGAGAACTGACATTGCCCTTAAAAAAAAGTTTGGCCTGTGGACTGCTGCATTAGTTTCTACCTGAGAGTTTCCAGCCTTCACTAAAGATTTCAGGCTTGCCTAGCCAGCCCCCACAACCACATACACCAATTTCTCACAACTTCTGTGTAAAAATGTATTAATGCTTAAGTCTAATCATTGTTTCTCCGCTAGGACATTGACTGATATGGACATGAGGGTGCTGAGAGGTATGGTTGATGAAGCACCTGTTGGGGATCTCAAAATTAAGTGGAGGGGTTGGGTTAGTGAGCAGCAGACTAAATTTCCCACAGGAGGAGTGGAGGTCCAAACCAGAGAAATATGGTTTTGTGATCGTTATTTTGAAAATATGTTAACATTCAGGCCGTTATGATCCGTGGCAATGTCGTTCCGTGTTATTGGACAGGTTTAATGATGGTGAAAGTGGGGGGCAGTAAGCCTGTCTCTGAATGTTATTTATGGCCTTATTGAGCTTTCCTCAAAACATTTCTCTTAGTTCTTTATGCTTTGTAATTTCTACCAGCAAGATTAGGAGACTGCCAGCTTGTGGACATTTAGCTTCTTAGTCTAGTGCTAACAAAAACAAATACATAAACAAACACATGTGCACAAATGTTCTTGAGACCTGTTAAAATGGGAACAGACTTTAAATTATTCACTGCATGACCTCATTTTACAGAAGGAAAACTTGAGGCACAGAGGATGAAGTGGTGGGTCACTCATGATATTTTCATTTGACCAATTTGATCAGCCATTTTGAAACTTTAGCTACGTGCTCCTCCAGGGCTCAAAATGGATTAAGACAGGCTAAAGGCGCAGGTTGGACAGATACGAGATTTGGGGTGAGAAATCGGATAGATGAGGTTCAGAAGAGGATGAGGCTGAGGGATGGTTCTTAACACATTGTTTTATTGTAAAATTAGTGTTAAAAATCAGTGTAAAATACATATTTGATAAAATGGAAGAGCTTGTTCTAAATAGTAAAATGCCCCTCATACCCATTATGTTCTCTACTTCCTAGAGGCAACTCTTTATCTGCTTCTATTTTTTATCATCTCATAGTTACCAGGATAACTTAAAATTATAGGCTTCTGTCTTTAAACAATATTTAGAGACTCCTTGGGATAAAAAATGACATATTAACTTTTATCATTGGCTACTTCCCCTAGCCATTCTCATTTCCTATATTCAATACTTATTATTTTTAGATTTTCTATTCATTACCACTATTATTTCAATGATACAGTTCAGTGATGTTCCGTCTTCTACCAGCTTTAGTCATTATCTTGAATCTTCGCTTATTTAGGATGACACTCTTAGGGTTTCACCCCTCTCTCCAAATTTCTTTCTTCTTTTGCCCATTATGTCAGCCACAACTTTTCTTTTATATTCTCAGGATTTTCAATATTAACATTCTGTTCACTAGCACTCCCTGAATCTTCTATATTTTCCCTATAAATTGATTCTAAAAACAAAACTAACCAACAACAGTTACATTATTGTGACTATATAATTTCCCCCCACCCCTCAAAGTGGGGCCAACTAGTACGCTTAGTAAACATCTCTTCTCTACTCATTCAGTGTCTACATTTCTGGACTGCTCAGGGAAACATCTTTCCAGTATAAAGGTCAGAAAGAATTTCTTCCTCTACACATCATTAGTTATTTAAGGTCCTGTAAAGTTTTTTGTTTTATTTATTTGTTTACTTGTTAATTATCTTGTTTGTTTTTTGTTTTGGCAAAAAACCAATATACTACATCATACTCTCATAGTTTATCTAGCTTCATGATTATTTTGTTTATTGTGTCAAGTCCTCCACCTCTGGGGGACACTTCCCTACCAGAGCCTCTATCCTACTGGGCCTATCTGGACTGGCTGGTTTCCAAGCTCGGAGCATAGCTATGTTGTTCCAGACATACTCTTTTCTAGATCAAATTCGTGTTTTCCTTCCTGGAAATATTTACAATTATTTTTTGTTGTTGGTGCTCTAAAATTTACAAGGATTTTTCACTCACTCTACTCAGCAATTAGGAAATCCTTCTCTGCTGAAAATGTCTTTCCCAATTTTGGAGATTTTTTTCTGCCTGCTGTGTCTTTGGTAATATTCTTTCCCCCATTTTCTCTGTTCTCTCTCTCTGAGATTCTAAGTCAAAAGATGGTTTCTCTAGTTCTCTTATGTTTTCTGTCATATTATATTTCTCCTTTTTGTTTTGCTTATGTTTCTTGATATTTTTGTCCTTTATTTTTCCTATAGTTTTGTGGGGGTTTTTTTCTATCCTATTTTCAAACTCTTTACCAGTCTCTGCTTTGTCCTTTTTCTGCACATCCTGTTCGTGGATGTCAAATCTTTTTGTATCCCTGAGTTCTCTTTTATTCCCTGTGGTTATTTTGTTGTTGTTGATGATGATCTTTTTTTTTTTCTTTATGCTGCTGTACTTTTTCACATATCTAGTTACCTTTGGTTTGTTTCTCCATATTTAAGAATAAAGGATGGGATCTGGTAAAAGCACCTCCCCTGTTATACTGGTTTCTAATATTGGCTTTCAGATATTAGAGTATTCACTGAGTGGAAATTCTGAGAGGGACTTCTGTTTATAAAGGCAGAGCTTGTGCAATGGCAAGCTTAGCTTTACGATGAGAAGATGTGAGGGTGGCTGTCAGGTGTGGTTTCCCCAAAAGTCAGAGTGAGGAGACTTGACTGTGAGTGTCAACATCATACTAGAAGTCTTAGCTCCCCAGACTTGCAAATGTCAGCAATGAGAGAGAAGAAGAGAGCAAAATTTCTCTGTTTATATTTCCAGTAAATCTGTCTATTTCCAGGCTCCTAATCAGTCCCTCCCCCTGAGCTCAGAGCCCCTCTGATATTCTAGTTGGCAGATGGTGGCATCCCACACCCCCTTCATCTTCCAACACAGCTCTCTCATGGAACATTCCAGGCCATGACTTCTTTTGCTATAGTCCATCAATAAACTCCCATCTGCATTCTATCTTCCAAAGATTTACTAAAATCTCTTATGTATTGGTTGTTCTTGCCCTCTATCTGTACTCTTTTCTTGAGTCTGTGTGTGTATATTTCTGAAATATTTCAATCTATTCTGGGAGATATGGGACATAAAGGCATGTACCTTTGAACAGTTTGATTCCTTTTGATGTTAAAATGTTGTATTTTATTAGTGCTAGTGTGTGCTTTTCTGATTCTTAAAAAAATAATCTTCCCACAATTTGTTTTTTATGATGTCGGTTTCAGGACACAGAAATTATTTCATACATATTTTGTTGAGTAAGGATCTACAAAGGAACTTGGAGATAGTTTCTGTTCCTTCCAAATAATAAATCAAGGACAGTCTGAGGACCTCTATGCATTCTGGAACATGATATGCACTTTGGTACATAAAAACACAACGTATTGTTGCTGCCTTCTGGAACTATAAATGATAGTGGCAGGGACAAAGCTATTCAGAAAAACAAGAATCAATAAAAGACATTATATAATTAAATCCCAAATTGTATAAAATAGCTGATTGTCTTTTAACCTCTTTCATCGAGACTGAGAGCCATGAAGACTTGAGACAGTGTGGATGCCTCCCTAGAGGAGCTAGAAGCTGAGTTGGCATAAATAGGACCATAGTTAGAGAGAGGGTGGGCAGATGGGAATGATCAAGGCACAGAGGACCCAGTGAGGGCCAGCTTATTATGGTCTAATGAATCAGACAAAACCCAATCGAATGTGTGGAATCACTTTTTTGGTCAATAAACACTAACTGAGCATCTCCTATGTGCAAGCAAGGTATTGTGTTGGGTGCCAGATGGGTAAAACAGTGAAAGAAATCCTTGTCTCTTTCTGTTTATAGAAATAGATACAGCTGATGGGAGCATGAGAACATATGTTAAGACAGCTCCCAATTTAGGTCTTTCAGTCTCCTCATTTGTAAAACAAAGATGTTAGATGGGTGATAGAATCTCTAAGCCTCCTTTCAATGATTATAACTTATGCAACAATCACATTTAGAGGTACTTCAAGTTGTTGGCTTATTCTGTTTCAGATCTAGGGGTTTTCAAACTGCTGCAGATGCATGGCAAGAACATGCAGATCATCAATATTCATTAGTTTTTCAAAGATAAATATTAGTGGATAGCAATATAATGATTAATCTTTTCATCACTGTAATTGGTTTGATAACATTGTAGCAAGGTATTAAAGCACTTACCACTAAGACAGTCTGATTGTGAAAATACAGAGGGACTGTGGATTTGGACAGGGCTAAATTTACTGTTCTTTGCTGATCAAACAGATGCAAAGGCCATTGGGGAACTAGGAAAAGGAGGGAAATCATACACAGTTTAGTAACATTGTCTACAGTGACAAGGAGCTTAATTAGGGACTTCAATATCTATTCCAGAGAAATGGAGAAGTAAATTTCTAAATTTTTTTTTTTTCATTTTCCAGCAGGGTTGGTTAATTCTTAGCGTTTGTCCTGGAGGGAAATCATCTGAAGACTGTAGAGAACACTGAGAAAATACACCTTGGTTTCTGACATCACACTCTTTCAGACCCAAAGTGCTCTGAATACATTTACATTCCCCATCCCCACAGTGTGTTTAGCAGAGAAACTATATTCCAGAATTGTGTAACTTTAACATTTGATACTACTCATTAGTGGCAAGTAACAGGAAATCTGTTGGTTTAAACCTTTTTTGAAAACCTTCACTTTTCTTCAATCATCAGACCGAAGCTGTGTAGATGCTAGTGACAGGTCCATTGCTGAAAGATGTCAGGGTTGCTAAAACATGCTAAAAGATTTTCAGGTCTTTTTTTCCCATAACTGCAAGGTGGCTGTTTCAGCACCAGCCATCACATCCATGTTCACGATAGGACGAAGGAGACAGAAAAGCCAAAAACAGCCAGAAAATGCAACACTGATTCCTATCCCCACTCCAGCAGACTTTTCCTTACAGATCAGAACTATCACACGGCTACCTCTAAGAAAAGGAGGCCATAAAGATTTCCAGCTGCTATACAAAGAGACCATGAAGATGAAGGGGTTGGGAATGCCTTTTGCGTAGCCAATCACCAATGTCTGCCCCATTATTTCATAAGTCGGCAGCCTACTTTGAACAAATAAATGCTTAATATTACAGATTCCCCCCCACAACTGTGTGCCAAGATAGCTTACTGATTGATATTCATCTACTTATCCATTCAACAAATACATTACTCTGAGTCAGGCAGTAAAAAAAACTTCCCTCAGGGAGTTTCCAGATGAGACAGATAAACTAAAACAAAGGGAGAACACCTAAATCGGTTTGAAGTTGGAAGAGGCTGGGAGGAGGCATTTTGAACCAGGCACTGTCTTAAATTTGGGAAATACAAAGACAAAAGAAATTCAGTTCAGTGGAAGAAGACAGACAGGAGAGTGGGATAAGGGATGAGATAGAGGTTCCTGTCACCTTAGTTCTTCCATTATTCAGGCCTTTAGGACCAAGGAATCATTGCTTTTCTTAATCATTTTTTTAAAAATGTTTATTTATTTATTTTTGAGAAAGAGAGAGCGTGCACAAGAAGGGGAGATGCAGAAAGAGAGAGAGAGAGAGAGAGAGAGAGAGAGAGAGAGAGAGAAAGATGGAATCCCCAAACCAACTGAATCACCCAGGTGACCCTTCTTAACCATTTCAAAACAGAAATGTCTTAGATATTTTGTAGGTCTAGCAACTTCTACACCCCATGCTCAGGCCCTTAGAAACTATATTCTTTCTGAGCTCTACAGGCTTTCTGTAGGTTTTTCGGTAGAAATACACACACACACACACACACACACACACACACACACACACACTTTCTTCTACCCTCAAGTTCTATGACCTGAAGGCCTCTTATCCTCTTTTTTCCCCTCCACATCTTCCTTCCCTTCTATATCTTTCCTTCCCTCACTGGTCACCTTAAACTCATGAAGGAGTCTCATGAATCCTTCACCTGAAGAATGCACACTTACATCTGGTATTCAGGCAATGTGACCCTATGGGCTGTTCAGATATTGATATTTCCATAACATAGGTACATAATTACTGTCCTGAGCCCCCTACATGCCCCCCCCCCCACACTCCTGCACCTTAGACTCTTTTCTACATCTGAAGCCAATGGGTTAATACCTAGCACTGCATGAGACCTGGAGGACGTCACTTTATTGCCCGTGCCTTTTGGTTCTTAAATATGTTTAATACCTTTTCTGAGCTATTCAACAGCACATAGAGTCTGCAAAACTCAAATGCCTCCAGAGGCCAGGGGATAGTGGAAACCTGGTGCAGCAAGCTGAGTGGGACCAGAGGTTGTGCAGCACTGAGGACAGCATGCTCGTGTCAGAAGACATCTTCAAGCAGTGGACCCTGGAAAGTGAGGCCTAGTATTACCAGATTGTCAGAAAAGAAGTCAGAATATGGGTTTTAATGTTAGCTATGAGAAGCAATATGGTGAGAAGAGTTTTTTTAATCCCTCGGGAAATAAAGATTGTATTTATAGCATTTTAAGTAGTATGTATAACCTGATGTTTTATATTAAACAGAGTTTAAATTAATTAAGGATCAGTAAACATATGCTGGAGTCTCAGTTACTCTTTCTAACACATGTTACTGTAACGACACACATGCACACTCATAGAGATTTGATTAATATCCTCCATAATTTAATAGTCATAGTGCCTTGAAGAAGCAAAACAAATTAGAGTCCAGGCATCTGTGGTATTTATTTTGCCCAAAGTAAAAATATAGCAGAGCTGGAACAACCATTTTACCATATTTTTATCTAGGCAACTAACTATACATTAAGCTACGAACAGGTGATTTGCCACTGAAGCTTTAAAAAAAAGGGCAAGTTGAAGGGCACCTGGGTGGCTTAGTCGGTTGGGCAGCAGACTTCGGCTCAGGTCATGACCTCATGGTCCGTGAGTCCATGAGTTTGAGCCCAGCGTCGGGCTGTGTGCTGATAGCTCAGAGCCCGGAGCCTGGAGTTCTGTGTCTCCCTCTCTCTCTGCACCTCCCTCGCTTGTGCTCTGTCTCTCTCTCTCTCAAAAATAATAAACATTAAAAAAAAGTTAAAAAGAACAAAGGACAAGTTGCTAACTCATCTTCTCTGGGATTTCATTCTCCTGTATAATCTGTGCCCGTAGCTCTTTACCAACTTTGAGGAGATCATTTCAGACACCACAGAGTATGTCTGGGATGCAAAAACATCCTCCAAGAGAGTGTCCTGCCGCCCACCCACCTCAGTGTGCTGGGCTTGAGCTCATGTGTCTGTCTTTGGTTCTTCCCAGGACGCCACAAATCTTAAGTCTTGTTGTTTTATCAGGGAGATGATGTTAGCCAGAATGCTTAATACGAGCCACTGACAGTTGGAATGATGGCTTATGAAACACAGAAAGTTAATGTAAAATGTCAATCCAGGTGAACTGGAGCCATTAGTTGTTTTTCTAGAATTTTCTGTGTGTTCATCACATTAAAAAGAAGAAGTGGATTGAATACCCTTTTCCCCCATGGACCTAGCACTACCGGCCATTGGTATGTATTTGTTTCTGTCTGTCTTCCCCATTAGAATGTCAGCTCCAGAAGGACAGGGGATTTGTCTGTCTTATTCACTGTTATAACCACCCCAACACCTAGAAAAATGCCTGGAAATGGAAGGATGTCAATAAATATTTCTTGGTTAATAAATACACGAATGAATAAAATGAAGGAGATGATTATTTGTGTGCATGGATGGCTGCAAAGATCAATGGGGCATAGACAGGGGCTTTCTTACTCTAGACTCAGCAGTGCTGTTCCCCGTTTGCAAACCTCAGGTGCCAGTTGAACCATCAGCTGTGATTTGTGAATGCCTCCGTTTACTCGAAGTCATTGCTAAGAAGATACTGTGCTGATTTATGAAGTTAGTCTCAATTCCAAACCCAGCTTTCTATCTTCAACTTTGTGACACAGGGCTGGGAAATATAGTTTGGGCTGCCTGGAGGAGGAAGCCCTGGGGGCATGCTGTGAGGTTGGAAGGGGACTGCCTGGACGTTCCTGTTCTGGTTTCTGTCAACAGCATACCCAGCAGCAGCTGCTCTCTTTTGGCAGCCGTGACTGTTCCGGTCTGTTCTCCAGTTCCTTCTAAGCCCTCCCTAATTCTGCAGAGCTGTCTGCACCAGCCAGGCAGTGCCGTCTCCGCAGCGGTCTGCTGGGCTTTGAGGACCCGTTCTCCACCCCCAAGTTCCCCCCTCCACTGCACCTTCCCCATGGTGCTTCCTGCTTCTGGAAGTTCTCTCTGTGTTAATCCCTTCAATGTCCCCTTTTCGCATTTTCCACCCTCTAACACTTACTTAGGCAATTGTTTAGTTGCTGATAATTACTTTATACTGCGTCTATCTGTTAAATGATTAGTACGCTTTCTAGTTTCCTGAACTGGACCTCAGTGGACAAAGATTCTTGTCATGTTCTTTGTCCTAAAGCTATATGTGTTTCTCCAAATTTTATATTTTAAGGCTCTAATAATTCACAGACTTTCAGAGCTGCTACAATTTAATTTAATTGTAATTGCAGGATTTCTTTTAATTTAAAAGATCTTTCTGATGATGGGTATTTAACTACATAACACACATGGAAACATGTACAGAATACAAATACCATAATTCCTTTCATCAACTTTAATATATTTCAGTTGGATCAATTTTTTTTTTTTTTTTTTTTACTCTTCAGAGCAACTCTTTTTAAAAATGCAACATAAAAAAACCCAAAAAACCTGAATGGTCCATGGATTCTGAGATCATCATCTCTTTCCATGATACTGGAGGAGAGAAGAACTTCCTATAGATTTATAATCCTGTCCCAGACAGGTAAAAAAAAATTCAGATTGAATAATTTGAGTAGTTTTCAGGAGGGCCTCATCTTGACAGACCACTTGCTTATTCCTGCCAGAGTCTGTTCATGGCAAGAAGGATGCAAGTACACAGAATTTGAAAACCATGTTTTAGGAAGCTATCCTTTCCTGCTGGGTCAGAGTAAGGGGTTCCAAACAGCTCATTAGGAAATCCTGGGCTGCGACCAGACGAGAAACAGAAATGGCCATCTACGATGGCTGAAGTTCTGTGTAATCTCACAGTTATGCCCACAGTAGGCTTTCTGTCTCTGAATTGTGACCTAAGGTCCAGCAATCCATTTGATTTTGCTGATCACAGCATTTCCTTGTATTCAGCAAAAGATGAAAACGTGATATAATGGGAAGGTTCCAGCCATCAGTAGAGAGTGTTGCTTGACCTATGGAGAGGACATAAAAGTGTTCCTCTCTCTCTCACCAATTTCTGGGGCTCCTATCCGCCAAGTGCCTCTTAGGTGCAAAGCATTATTGTAGACACTTTACATGCATTTTTTTTTATTGGTTCCCCACAAACCTGTGTTTGTAGGTGTTATGGTGACATAATTTATCACAAGTCTTGAGCCCAGAATTTAATCACCCACAATTAGAAAGTGGTGGAACTAGCCCTTTGTCAAAACTAAGTTTAAAACCTGAAGTTTTGTCTTTTTATTTTCCTTCCTTCCACTATAACAGCTGATGTGCTCTTGAGCATAATCTTGTGGGGCATTTTTCCTATTTTCCATTAATGAAGACCACAGAGGACTTATTGTCTCTTTCAACTTCTTCTTGATTTGCATTATTTTTCCATTTCAAAAACAGATATCATGCCATCTCTTGTAATTTTCAATAGATTTTATGGCATCAGTATTGATTCCTAAAGATGCCCCTTAGAGTGTCAGATCTGAAACTATTGATTACTCAGAAATTCCTCCTTTATTTAATTTTAATGTCAACTGGGTCATTAGAACTTCAGGTTTCACATTTCCTCTGTAAGTAGTTTTCTGGCAGAAGATGGGCACTTCCTTTACTGTTTTACTAAAATTGTATAATTTTTGGGTGTTTTCTTTAGCAAACATTGAAAGAACACTTATATACGTTGGGTGCTGGAGTGCAATTCTTACTGCAATCTTACCTAAGATACGTAATATTGAAAGCCCGATTTATAAATAAGATACACTGAGGCTTAGATGGTAATTGCTCAAGGTCACTAACTAGACTAGAAAGTAGTGGGGCTGTGCCTCAAACCCAAGTTTGTCCACAGCCCATAGCCTGCCCCTTGACACACTAAAACCTATCCATGTCCACTGCATCATACCATCACCCCAAACTTGACTCAGAGTGATGGTTTACAGAGCACATGCCCGGTGCCCCGGTGACCCTGTGTGTTCACTCCAGAGCCAATGGTCCTGTGCAATGCCTGTAGAGCAATGATCTCACTCTCTTGTAACTGACTTAATTTCTGTTGCCCCAACTTAAGGAATAACAGGCATCTTTGAAAGAGGTCTTTCCACTGTTTCATTCCAGCATTTGGCCTAATGAGGAGCCCATAGTTGTGATTTAACAAATATTTATTAAATAAATGGATGAATGATTCTAGACTTGCCAAAGACATGCTCAGCTTTGCCTTGTGTGCCTATATCTACCTGGGGGAATTTCCATCTGTTTCAGCTACCATCAGATCTCCATAAACAAACACATAGTTGTTGTTAAGTTGGTAACAGATATTTGTTGTTGACAAAGCCGATTAAGGGATGTGGAGAAATTACATCTTTGATTACCTACAGGAGCAATGGGAGATGTTCTTGAGTGGACATTTTTATAATAGTACATCGAACTGAGATTATGTTGGCAGTATCATTTTTTGTTGCAAGTGGCATAAACCCAACTCACACTGGCATAACAAAAAGTATATTTATATAAAAAAAGTATATTTATAACTTTTAATATATAGCTGGGAAACGGAGTGTTGGAGCTGGCTGCAGACCCTGATGGACCCCAGAGCTGAGCAGTTGTGTTTAGGTTTCTCCCCATGTTCTCCTTCCTTTCTTTTTATTTCATTTCTCTGACCCTGACTTTGTTCTACAGAAAGGCTTTCCCCATTTGACCAAAGAGGAAAACCAGGATAGGAGGACCATAAGTTAAGGGGTTTTAGAGTACTCCCAGCAGGATCAGCATCACCCGTAAGCTGGTTGGAAATGCAACTTCTTGGGACCTATCCCAGACATTGACTAAGAAGCTCTGAGAGCAGGGACCAGTAATCTGTGTTTTAACAAGCTCTCAAGCTCTTGTGATACACACTGAAATTTGAGAACCACTGGATTAAAGGATGGGAACTGAGTCATGAAATACATGGGCATCACCCAGTGCTACCTTCCATGTACAGAAGTAGAGGAACACGGAGATGGCCCCGAAGGACAGATGTATGCCTGGAATTCATCTGATATACACATCACTCACTTGAGAAAAGCCTAATCAACCCACCTTAATTAGGTCTTTAGCTCTATTTGAAAGAGTTTTCAAAAAGAAAAGGATTTGGCGAAAGTGTAGTAACAGATGATATTTTGGTAAATCTCACCTTTAAGACTTATGGTAGCACCGGAGGAGAGTGGGGTCCATGCTTCATCCAAGAAAGGCATTCAGAGTCAAAACCCCAGAGTTCCAGGAGAACTCTGGGAACCCTGTAGCTTCCAATTTTATTTTCTGTTAACAAAAATTTTGGCACTATTCTTTTACTGTATGGTAATTAGTAATAAAATCGTTGGATGAGAGTGGGTTGTTTGCTAATTTGGGGAGATAGCACAAAGAGGAAAAGGTCAGAGAGAATTGTGATCCTCTCTGAAACAGGTCTTGGGGAAAGGACATCCCAGGCGATGAAAACAGAAGCCACAGCTCAGAGAAGGAGAGGAAAACTGCTTGAGTTCATTGTGCTTCTAAGAATAGAGGAGCCCCCAGGGACTACAGAGGATTCCCAGGGACCTCAGTTCCCTTAGAAGTAGTAACAAGTCACTTTGGAAGGCTGTATTCTGTGCAGCTCCCCCCCGCACCCCCGTTATCTACAGGGGATTGGTTCTAAGACCCCCCGTACATGCCTGAAACTGTGGATAGTACTGAACCTTCTATATATGATGGTTTTTTCCTAGACATGCACAACCACAATAAAGTCTCGTTTATAAATCAAGCACAGTAAGAAATGAACAACAATAACGAATAAGTAGAAAGTATAACAATACATTAATAAAAATTATACGAATGTGGGCCTTCTCGCTCACAAAATAGCTTACTGTACTGTACTTACCTTTCTTCTTCTTGTGATGCCAGGAAATGATACAGTGCCTACATGATGACATGAAGTGAGGTGAGTGATACAGGCCTTGTGAGTAGCTTTAGGCTACTCTTGACCATCAGAAAGAGGATCATGTGCTTCCCAACTGTGATAGACTGCAGGTAATTGAAACCTTGGAGAGCAAAATCACGGGTAAGGGTTTCTTTTTAGACTATAATTGCTTTTATTCTTGTTTGGTCTTTTAATTTTTTTTCAAAGAGATTTTCCCTCCTTTCCAGGCTAATTAGAATTTTCCTGGCCAGGGTCGTCGTAGACAGAAGGTTGTCAGAATGCCTCTTCAGGACAGTAGAACCGATGGTAGTTTGGAGTTCCTGAGCTAAAATTAAGGTAGCAAGAGCCAAGAAAGAGCTAATTAATAAATCGAAAAATATAATGACTCAAAATGGAATAATCCTAATAATTATTCTAAATAAAACAATTCTAAATAATAAGAGGAATATATAATGGCAAACACCATTGATCTTTTATGGTGTGCTAGATCCTTCAGTTGTATTAACTCAGTTAATGTTCCTAGCTACTGTCCATTTCAAAAATGCAAAAAAACAAAACAAAACAAAACCAACTGATACAACTTGTGCGACTCCGTTTTTTTTATATAAACCCATCAAGTTCTGTCCTCAGAGCTTATGCAGCTTATCATGACATAATGCTACCTCTCGAGAGAAAGTGTATATTTCAGCAAGTGCGCAGAAATCTGCAAATATTTAATACTCCTTAGCATTGAGAAGGCCATTGCACATAGTTTCCTTAAGAGGCCCTCTGTATGAAGATAGGATCCAACCTGCCATCCTATCCTCACCGTGACACGTTATTACAGCTAAGACATCAGAGTGTACATTAACCTCTTCTTACGAAGCATTTCCATCAACTGACCCTATAGAGAAGTTAGTAGTGCTATCCGTAATTTATATTCTTCTTTACAATTATTTGAACTCTTTGCTATGAAGGTTAAAGACTCTTTCCCATCTCAGCTATTTTTATGGGAAAATTAACTTGAAGTTAACTTAGGAAGAAACACATGAACCTGTGACTGAATAGGAGGCTGAGTAACTTACAACCTGACTTCTTGACAAAGTGACTAACATTCACTTGTTGGGTTTTATTGTAATTTGCCATAGTTCTCAAAGACTGCTCAGAATATTCAATTGTATTTTAATTTCACTGCTGGCTTAGCTGATGAATTCAGTTGTTCTTATCTGAGCAGTAGTAGAGTCTAGCAAGATCTTACATCGTTCTAAAGGAATCAATTTATAAATTTTGTTTACTTCAAGATTCTAGCTGACACATAAATTTAGCAACTACAGAATTACAGATAGCATTACAAAAAAGCTATTAGCTCTTCTCATAGAAATAATATTTATACATGAAATATAATTACTGCCTGAAAGCGCACTGTTTCCAGAGCTAAAAGCAATAAAGCCAAAGCAATAAAGAATTTACTATTAGTTCTCCTGGGAGAAAGAGGCCACCAGCAGGATGGGAAAGAAGCTGTCGAAAGAGCTAGTCTTCTGCCCTCACTAGGAGATTCGTTAAAGTATTTTTCTCATTGGAATCCTTTGTTCACAGATGTTTTCCCAAACGATGCTCTCTCTTCTTTCCCCAGATAACTGGATTAAAAAAAATTAATGACTACAACCCCAAAAAGCTAGATAATATATAGACTTTGTCCTTGAAGTTTAAATTCAGTTCAGCAAATACTTATTGAGCAACTAGTTTATGCAAGATACATTTCTAGGTGTTTTGAGAGAAACCAAGGTGCATAAGGTATGATTCCTATCCTTAAGAGGCTTAAGGTTTAGAAGGGAGAGAAGCCATGAAATATTGCAGCTACTAATACTAGCTACTTCGTGCCAGGCATCGTTCTCGGGGCTTTAGACATATGAACTCATTTTATCCTCACAGTAATTTGGGAAGAGTATGTCATCCTTAGCTGATAGGTGGAGAAACAAAGGTAGAGTATTGTTATAACTTGTCCAGTATTACACAGAAAAAAGTGAGTGGAAACTTGGGATATTAGGAGACGACATGTGTGCCTTAAAGTCATACAGTAAATCAATGTCAGAGCCTGGGCTATAATTCACATGGAGTCCCCTGACTCTTGGCACAAGGCTCTTTTTATTAAACTACGAAGTCTTTTTGTTTTTTCCTTAATAATGAATGGGGCTAGAAGGGATTTCCACACTCCATCCAAGACTCCTGCTTGCTTATTCTGAGAAAGCAATCAACTTTAACTCCAACTTTGTTTTTCCAAAGAGCCTGGACAAGTATTCACTAAGGGCTTTATGAAACCTTAAGCAAAGCACTCTTTGTATAAATACCATTTTGAAAGAGTTTTCTGGCTAGAATTAATATAAACGCACATTGACTGTTGACTTTAGGAAGACTTTCACGTGAATATCAATTTTTGAAGTTTATTTATTTTGAAAATTCACTCATTTATCTAAAAATGTGTGTTTTGGTTTAGCAAATTATAATCAAAGTTTGTTAGATATTTTTTTATTGGGGAAACTGGTTTTATTTACATAAAATAAGCATGCTAATTTTCCTAAATGATTTTCAGGACATAGGCAAGGCTGACTATCATCAACCTGGACCTTTAGACAAAAGCGAATGGCAGGTAGTCTCACTTTAATATCATATTTTTAAAAAATGTTTATTTATTTTTTTAGAGAGAGAGAAAGAGAGAGAGTGAATGGGGGAGGGGCAGAAAGATGAGGTCAGAGGATCTGAAATGCGTTCTGTGCTGACAGCAGCAAACATGATGTGGGGCTCAAACTCATGAACCGTGAGATCATGACCTGAACCAACATTGGATCCTCAACCGACTGAACCACCCAGGTGCCCCAATAATATCATATTTTTGATCTGCTTTCTCTTCAGTTCAGTTCCTGGGTTGTCATATTTGTCCACCAACCACATGGGATGGCTCACTCCTATGCTTTGGCAGCCACTGAAGCTTCATTATTTTCTATTTCATTCTTTCAGATTCTATGCTTTTTCAAGTGGTTAGGAGATAACTGCATGGATAAATCAATTAGTGACAACGGGCATATTAGTTTCCCAAGGCTTCTATAACAAAGTGCTACAAAATGAGTGGCTTAAAACAGCAGAAATTTATTCTCTCACCATTTCCGAGGCTAGACGTCCAAAGTCAAGGTGTTGGCAGGGTTGTGCTCCCTCTGAAGGCTCTAGGGGAAGAAAACTTCCTTCTTTCTTTCGAGCTGCTGATGGCTTCTGCCAACCCTCAGTTTTCCTTGGCTTGTACCTGTATTAGTCTAGTCTCTGTCCCTTATGTCTCCTCTATGTCTCTGTGTCTGAAGCTCCACCTTTCTCTTATAAAGACACCAGTCACTGGATGGCTCACTCTAATCCAGTATGAGCTCATCTTAACTAATTACTTCTCCTTACTGCCCTATTGCAAATAAGGGCACATTGTGAAGTTCCAGATGGATGTGAATTGTGGCAGACACTATTTACCCTGCACAAAGGGGTTTAATAAGAGGAGGAAGGGGGAAAGGTCTACTCATCCAAACAAATACAGTAAAACTTTGGTTTGTGAGCATAATTCGTTTCAGAAACATGCATGTAATCCAAAGCACTTGTATATCAAAGCGGATTTCTCCATTAGAAATAATGGAAACTCATGATTTGTTCCACAACCAAAAATTTTCATGTAAAAATGATTGCAGTACTATAATACAAAATAATAAATAAAATACAAAATATAAAGAAAAATAAACAAATTAACCTGCACTTACCTTTGAAAATCTTCGTGGTTGGTGTGAGGGAGGTAAGAGAGGAGAGGATTATTGTGTAGGATGATTTCCACTATCACTAATGGAATCACTGCTGTCTATTGGTTCAATGGAATCTTTTTCTTTTTGTACAACTTTAACCAGGAAGCTATCCAATGACCGAGCATGAAGCAAAGCATTCCTAAGCTGACCCTTGTATGAAAAAGCAAAGGAGTAGCCAAAGGTCCTTTGAAGTGACCAAAAAAAAAAAAAATACACTAGTGCCAGTTGTGGGCACTTTCCAACGTTCTGAAAAATCACTGATTTCTACCAAACATCACGGCCTGAGACCAAGTATCCAAGCACCCACAATCCCACAGCAAGAGAGAGAGAAGACCCATTGGCTCAGTTGTGCTCATGTGACATTTGACATCAGGTGCTATTCATATTGCAAGACATAACTCACTTATCAATTTAAAATTTATTAGAAATGTTTGTTCATCTTTCAGAACACTCACAGAATAAGTTACTTGCAATCCAAGGTTTTACTGTATTGGTTTATTTTGAGAGGAATTGTAAGGTTTCATCTGTTCAGAAATTGCCTACAATTTTGTCACGGGTTTAGTTTCCCTTTATGGCTGATTAGAAATGTCCATTGACCCCCTTGGGTCAGACATCATCTCAAAAAGTCATGGTCACAAGTGCCCGTGTTACTCAGGAGAAGAGGGAGGGTCATATTTGGTCATATTAATTCATCCACTTCACTAATTATCTTCCAAAGAGCAACAGAATTAGGTATGTCTTGAAAAGAAATGATTCTTAAAAAGAAAGAAAGCAAGAAAGCCACTTGAGCATGGTGTCTTTAGTGTTAGGCTAAACATTTAATTCTCAGTACTGCCATGTACTAGGTTCCTAATCATGGGCAACTCTCTTGGACAATTAAAATTACATCCAGGGTTTGTTATTATTAGGATTAAAGAAACACATGGTAGGGGCCCCTGGCTGGCTCAGTCAGAAAAGCACACAACCCCTGGGGTGCCTGGGTAGCTCAGTTGGTTAAGCATCCGACCGACATGTTCTCGTGGTTTATGAGTTCGAGCCCCACATTGGACTTCGTGCTAACAGCTCAGAGCCTGGAGCCTGTTTTGGATTCTGTGTCTCCCTCTCTCTCTGTTCCTCTCCTGCTTGCACTCTGTCTCTCTCTCGCTCTCAAAAATAAACATTTAAAAAAAAAAAAAGAAGAGCACACGACCTTTGATCTTGGGGTCGTGAGTTTGAGCCTACACATTGGGTATTGGGGATTACCGAAAAACAAAACAAAAACAAAGAAAACAAACAAACAAACAAACCCCAAAACTTACAAAAGAAAGAGACAGAGGCGCCTGGGTGGCTCAGTTGTTTAAACGTCCTACTTCGGTTCAGGTCATGATCTCGTGGTTCATGGTTTGAGCCCCATGTCGGACATGTCAGCTGTGCTGACAGCTCAGAGCCTGGATTCTGCTTCAGATTCTGTGTCTCCCTCTCTCTTTGCACCTCCCCTGCTCACACTTTGTTTCTCTCTCTAAAAAATGGATAAACATTAAAAAAAATTTTAAATAGACAGTAGCTATTAAAAATAATAGCCAATATGTTTCCTACAATTTAAAAAATAACAAAAATATCAAAAGGGAATGGGGTTGCTATGTAAGAAGATGACATCTAAAATGTATTTTACCTTTTTATTTTATTTTTTGATGAAGTTAGTCTCCTATATTCCACACCGAAGTAGGGGACAGTAGGCTACCTTAGAATGCTGAAACAAAAGATTTACTACTTACTGGGGTAGTGAAACCACCAAATTCCTCATCCTTTGTAAGCTGTGGTTCAGTTTACCCACAACTCATGTTTGACAGAGTGCCCGTGTTGGGCCTGCTAACTGCAGGAGCCCAAACACAACCCTTCCCCAACACGGCACAAATTCCATCTTTCCTGCAATAATTTTTTGTGTGTATGTAGGGTAACTCTAAAGACTAAAAGGAAGTGAGAAGGGGCACCTGAGTGGCTCAGTTGGTTGAACCATTTTGGCTCAGGTCAGGATATCACAGTTGCCATATTGAGCCCTGTGTTGGGTTCAGCACTGAGGCGGAGCCTGCTTAAAATTCTCTCCCTCCCTCTCCCTCTGCTTCTCCTCCCCTGCTCATCTGCATGCACTCTCTCTCAAAAAAACTTTTTTTTTTAAATAATAAAAGGAAGTGAGAAGACACCACTTACAACGAGCAGGTAATGTGGATAGTTGGTGTATTTCTAAGAATGCAGGCAGCTCTTCGAGACAGGATTCTGACTGCGTATATGAACCTCGGGTTTTTTTTTTGTTTATTTTACACCAACTGGTAGACCAATCTGTTGCTCATTGCTTCTCGGTTACTCCCATCAGTCCCTAGTTTGCAAAAGACAGTGCCTACGTGATCACTGGGCTTGTCATGGCTTAGGCCTGGGGCTGGCTTAGTCTGCAAAATCTATTAATGTGGTGATACTTCTCATAAGTAGTCATTGAACACCCAGGTTTGGTCTCTGTATTTCGGTCTCAGGGTCTTTGGTGGATTTCTTGCCCTTCCTGATCCCCTCTGCCCGTTCCCACCAACACCACTACCTATCTGGCCCCACAGACCCCAGTGTTGTTGTCTGTGGTACAGTTCTGGAAGAGCTAGCTGTCTTTTTAACAAACGCTCACTAGGGAGCAGCACACTGAAAGGTTTAAAGCCATATATACTTTTCACTGGGTGGATTCATTTAACTTTCTAAACAGTAATTTCTTATAAAGGTACAATGTATATTTTCACATGAAATTCTTATTTGAGTATTTTTCTTGGACTTTTGGGACAAAAACAGTCAGATAATGATACTTTCCTGACACTCACTGGTTATAGAAATTTAACTAGGCTCTGTGGGAAGGCAAAATAATATGGTGCTTGCTTCAGGGAGGTCAAAACACATCCTATTTTTCTCATCCTAAATGACCCCCCATTCTTCTACTGTGAGGGGAAAAAAATCAAGGAAAATGTTCTATCACACAGTTCATTCCATTTCCTTCATTCTGTCCTTCTTTGAAATGTCTATCACAGCCAACAGCAAAAGATTTTCTAAGCAAAACAAAAATTTATCCTTGCCAAAGGAAAAATAAGGGTCAACCGCTGGAAGAGGCTCCAATAGTGAACTGAAACTAATGCAGCCCCAAATCCCTCTTTTCTTAGCATGATCCTTGTACTTTGAATCTTGAAATGGAAGAACAAGGGGAAATCGTGCTATGTTCTATGTACTACATAGGCCAATGTCACAGATAGGATCTTATTTAAGAAAAAGAACTTCTATCCCCCTTAAATACACCAAAGTAATTTCCTACTTTCTCTCTCTTTCTTATAATCACAAACACCCCTCCCTGCTCCCCACCCCCACACCCTTATGTAGTTGTTTCTCAAAATTGATTGTGGAAAGGAGAAACTTTAGTAGCTAGTTCAAGCCCATTTATCTCAGTAGATAAACTAACCTGTAACTAGTGGGTTACCATCAATTGGGATGCAAGTTCAAAATAAATGCAGTTTTCCATGCTTGGTGGCAGCTAGAACTTACATCCTCATTTAGTTCCAGTCCTATAGTACACACGGAAGGAAAGGAAGCAATGTAAGTACATATAGTGTTCTGGTAACATAAAGAAGCAGTAAGATAAAAATTGAGCGTGTCTGCAGCTGAAGCTGGAAAGTGGTTAAGCACATAGCATAGAAAAATGTCAAGTATAAAACTGGGATCCAGAAAGTAGATAATAAAGAGTGGCCCCTGGATTTAGCTAAATGGGAAGGGAGAAATTCTTGGGATTGAGATAATTAGACTTGGAAAGTAAAATGTTTAAGGAAAATGCTCTTTCCTGAAAACTGTGTTAGAATTAAGTGATGATCATTCATTCAAATATTGTAAATATGTGTCATGAACATGAAAGTGGAGGCATAGCGGGGTCAAGAGACATCTTTGTCTTTGAGCTAGTTCCACATGGGGCTCAAGAGGAGGTACCAAGAACAGAATTGATGTCAGAGAAGGAAGAAAGGAAGGTGTAGCTGAGAGCAAATTGTTCTTTGTCCAGGAGATGGAATGGAATTTTGTACTGTCGGTTAGACATGTACATGGCATAGGTCCCAGAATGAATTTTTTAAAGATGTCTTATTGTACAGAATGAATGGAAATTACATGACCACCTGCTCTGACAGATCCAGTAAGGCAGACTGAAGATCTCACACTCAAGTTCTCATGTCTGCAATGTGTTCCTCAACACGGGATACTACATTTAATGTATCTTTTGTCTTTTGATCCTCAAGGCTGTTGCCCATCACATATCCATCTTATGTGGTTACTGGCGACTCATTTGCCAAGAGGTCACCTTCGGAAGCTGGAGACCCACTGTGGGGCAGCCTCATAACAAACCTTCGGTGTCTCTGAAAGAGAGAATTTTGGAGTCATTGGTTTTTCTCCTTTCCCCTTGTGGCAAGTTTCTGCTGTGTTGCCATGGAGCAATGCTGCAAACTGAATGTGGCTTTATGGTGTCCAGAGTTATCAGTTAACCCAATCCAAGTAGGTTATTTATCCCATGACATGACTGAAAACACCACCATACCCTTCCACTACCCCATCTCCTCTGCTGAAACCTATTATTTTCTCCAACCACGTGGTGATCAAAAGACCTGACATTGGCTCCTCCTTTGGGTAAATGCTTGTAATAGATATTGTTGTATGGGATGGGTTATTGCTCTAAGCCAAGACTTTTCAACCTTGACATTTGGGGGCACTATTAGCATTTGGCTAGGTAATTCTTTGTCTTGGGGGCTGCCCTGTGTATTGTAGGATATTTAGCAGCACTTGATCTCTACCTGTTAGATGCCAGGAGCACAAAAATAGCTCCAGACACTTCTAAAGTTCTCCCGTGGGGCAAAATCACCTGGTTGAGAACCACTGCACTGAACTATTTTTTTTTTAATGTTTATTTATTTCTGAGCGGCGGAGGGGCAGAGAGAGAGAGGGAGACAGAGGGTGTCCATTCCCCACTGACAGCAGGTTCCCCACTGACAGCACAGAACTGATGCTGGGCTCGAACTCACGAACTGTGAGATCTTGACCTGAGCCAAAGTTGGACACTTAACCGACTGAGCCACCCAGGCACCCCAACTGTACTGAACTGTTTATGTCCTGTCAGTTCCATGTGACTTGGCTCCAAGAATCTAAGAGAGCATTGACAGAATGAGAGGTTTCTGGAGCTGAGGAAAACCAGAAGTTCAGGAAGCTGTAGGAAGTGGCTACAAAGGGTAAATGTGAGCTGGTTATTGTGACACAGAGGTCACTTCCAGAGAACCTCAGAAGACCGGATGAGGGGGAGGCAGGGATGAGGGGGAGACAGAAAGCTGAAAGGAAGATGAAATATTGAGAACAATGTGGCTTTCCCTTTAGTGCTTACACAGATAACCAGCAGATGAAAACCACAATGGAGAGTCAGAAAACCTAAGATCCCACTTTGCTCCCCTCTTGGTCTTTAAATCATGACTTTATGCTTAGTTTTCTTATCTATGAAATGGGGCTCTGTTTCCAGACCCGATTATCTCAGGTTGTGGTGTTAAGGTAATACATGAGACCATATCTTGTGATTGTGTTCTCCATAAGAGCGTCACGAATTACTATTTTTGTATGGCCGTGCCTCTCATGTAAGTCAGAGGCTGCGGGCATGTAACTCAAAACTACGGAGGACCTGGAGGCAGAGAGAGTCAAATTCATCCTCGGGGAGAATCATGTAGTTTAATTAAAATGCAGGCCATCCTTCATCACCTAACCCCGGGGCTCAACAGCAGTTATAAGGCATCCAAGAGTGAACAGTTATATCTGGGTAGACGGGAGAGTAAAATTCAAGTCTTAGCATCTTCCATCTAAAGGAATTTCTGAGAATCTCAATGTGCAGGTATAGGTCTTCCCAAAAAGGAAATCTTATTAAATCTCAGTAATAAGATCACGATATGTCTATAAGCTGCTTGTGTTCCATGGTGGAAAGAATACTTGCCTGGCAAAAACTTTTAGATATTTTCAGTAACTCCCTACACAGAACAATCATGGATTTCCCCTCCCCCTCCTCCCCTTCCCCCTTATATCCTGTATGGAGGGCCGATAAATCTTTCTTAAAGCATATATATTTTTTCAGGACTGGAATTGGCTGGTAGACAACAGGGGAACAAGTGAAACACCGGTCTGAAAACCTAAGGCAACAAGACCTTTTGGAGCTTCCTAAAAGGTTATGATGAGGATCAGCTCAAGTTTTAAGGCAAGATTTAGTGCTTATTTGCTCAACCCTAGTCAAAATAACTAAACATGTTTGCCTCAGCAGTCTAGCCTTTAGCACCAGGCCAAGAGGAAAAACGACATCGACTAAGATGCACCCAGTTCTTCCGGGGATATACCACATGTGGCAGAATTCAGAAGCGTAGATATACGTACAGTGACTGGGTTAGCCCCACCTCCTCTTTATGTAGAAACTTAGACATCATTTCAGAGTTTCATTTTCATTTGCAAATTTTCTGTAGACCAAGCTACACATAAAGACATGTGGAAATGTGTTTCAGGCTTTCTATAAGTGAAATGCTGCTGGAGATCACAGTCGTACTAAGTTGGAAGCTGAGAGCTTAATTATAGTAAAATCTAGTAGCGTAGGAGGTAGCAGCTGAGATGCCAGACTGCCTTTCCTTTGTCTTTGGCTTTTAGGGATGGTTTCTAACCCTCTTCTTTTATATGACTCTCCCTTTACATTTTCCCAAACCAGACAGCTTACCCTAAGGGCACATCGTTACTGCAGCCATCTTCAAGGGGGTGATTAATAAGTAACTACGGTTTAATGATACAAGGAATAGAAGGGCTAGTAGCCAGAAAGACAAAGGTGACTTGAAGAATGTTAGGAGGTTTTAAGAAAAACAAGTGCTCTAAACTGGCATTCTATACTTCCTCTACGTCTGTCAAATTCTAGGATTCAATAAATGCATCCTCAGAACAGTACAGAGATAGAGCGTTGTAGCTTTTAATGATGAGGTTTTTTGAAAAAACACAGTAGTTTTTTGAAAAAATGCAGTAGTGCTCTCAAAATTAGCAGTTCCCTGTCATGGAATGATTTCTAATAAGAAGAATGATCTCTTCCATGTTAAGGATAGCCAAGGGGCGCCTGGGTGGCGCAGTCGGTTAAGCGTCCGACTTCAGCCAGGTCACGATCTCGCGGTCCGTGAGTTCGAGCCCCGCGTCAGGCTCTGGGCTGATGGCTCAGAGCCTGGAGCCTGTTTCCGATTCTGTGTCTCCCTCTCTCTCTGCCCCTCCCCCGTTCATGCTCTGTCTCTCTCTGTCCCAAAAATAAATAAACGTTGGAAAAAAAAAATTAAAAAAAAAAAAAAAAAAAAGGATAGCCACAAAATGGATGGAAAAATTCTCATGATTCCTACCTAACTGGAAATTGTGTGACTTGCATGTGTTGTTGGACTCTTAGAACTTTTACAAGAAAAACACTGAAACCATGTTTGTTTGTTTGTTTTAATGTAATTTATTGTCAAGTGAGCTTAACATACAGTGTATGTGAAAGGGCGGGCCTACGCCGGCCGACTCCATCTTGTTCTGTGTTCTCCACCTTGAGTGACTATGTCCCCGACATGACCCCTTTTCCGGGAAAATCGCAGAAACCTCAGATCGCGCCTCCTCCCCTTGAGTAACCTCCCACTCACCCAGTTCAAACTTCCTGATCAAAACACGCCCAGTGACCTAGGTAACAGGACTCTGACCCTTCCCCAGCCAATCGGCTGCCCCTAGACCCCTATAAAACCTTTGTGCTTTTGAAACTCGCTCTCCCTGGTATCTCACCGCTGCGTTGGTGCAGGTAGGGGACTGAGCTCGAGCTAGCTCGAATAAAGGCTCTTTGGCTTCTGCATCGGACTCACCTCCCTAGTGGTCTTTGGGGATCACGAATTCTGGGCATAACAGTATGCAGTGTGCTCTTGGCTTCGGGAGTAGATTCCCGATTCATCACTTACATACAACACCCAGTGCTCATCCCAAAAAGTGCCCTCCTCAATGCCCATCACCCATTTTCCTCTCTCCCCTCCTCCCCCGGATCAACCCTCAGTTTGTTCTCTGTATTTAAGAGTCTCTATGTGTTTGCCTCTCTCTGTTTGAAACTATTTTTCCCCCTTCCCTTCCCCCATGGTCTTCTGTTAAGTTTCTCAAGTTCCACATATGAGTGAAAACATATGATAGCTGTGTTTTAAAAATAGGTCCATTTTATGTGGTACAACATGGATGAATCTTGAGGACAATAAGCCAGTCACAGAAAGACAAATATTGTATGATTCCACTTATAAGAGGTATCTAAGATAGCCAAATTCATAGAAACAGAGTGTATAATGGTGGTTGCCAGCAGCTGGAGGGAGGGAGAAATAGTTTCTCTTCAGTGGGTAAAGTTTCAGTTTTGCAAGGTGAGAAAGTTCCAAAGATCTAATGCACAACAATGTAAGTATACTTAATAGTATAATAGGGAATAGTACAATAGGGAACTATATAGTTAAAAAATGGCTATGATGGTAAGTTTTATGTTACATTTTTTACAATTAAACATTTTAAAGTATTTAAATTTTATTTTAAGCTACTTTGCAAACAGCAAGACTTTGCTCTAAAATATTGGCAAGAATTATTGAGTAGGAACACAGAATGTAGAGAGTGTAGCTGAGTGTGGTTGTGTTAGTCTGTCAGATAAGCTTTCAGATCAGAGTGAGGATCACTAAATGTTAAGTACAGTTGACAAGAAAGAACAACAATTCTTTGCTCATTGCCTGTTACATGACCTAGGAAAAGATATATTGTGTAATCACTCAATAAGTATTTACTGAACAATGAGAAGAACAAATCTTTTTGCTAGGTGGTAGGGATTCAGCAATGCATAAGACTGACTTACATTTCACACCTCAATCTATTGCAAATTCTTCCTTGTTGAAGTTGTCAATGACCTTCTGGTAACCAAATACATTAGAAGCATGTTTCATAGAGCCTCATTGATTAGTTCCTCCTTCTTAAAACATTTTCTCTATTGGCTTCCATGACATCACCCTTACCTGGCTCTTTTTCCACTAGAGCTGCTTCCTCTGGCTGGTCCTATGAATATTAGTATTCTTCAGGGTTTGATCTTAGGCCGCCCCCCCCCTTTCTTCTCTATGCATACTCCCTAGGAAATCTCATCAACTAACTTATGACCCCAAATCTTATCTCCAGCTCAAATATCTTTTTCTGGACTCCAAAGTATGACATCTTACATGGTACTAGATAGTTCTACTTGAACGTCCCAATGACATTCATTTGAACGATCTCCTTTTAATTATTCAACAGATTCATTAGTTCCCACCCACCTAGCCTTGACTTTCCTTAATTCATCCAACATATTGTTTTCAGAAGGACCTTAGTACATGTTGAGGAGGAAGAACTTCCTTTGTCCTTCAAGGTCCTTCTATTGGACTTCTGCCCTTCGTGGTCCTTCTAGCAGGATTAAGAATCAAACTGACAAGAGACAGATTGACAGGAGAAAAGTATATTTAATTTCATATGTGTGGGGAATCCACACAGACATGAACTTCCAGAGACAGTCAGGCAACATGAGGTACACGTGTCATCCTGAACTAAGGAGAAAGATGTAGAAGTCTGGGACTTCAAAGGGAAAGAATGCGACTCAGGAAAATGAAAAAGAGTAAATGTTTGGTACACAAATGTTTGTTGGGCCATTCAGAAACAATGGAACATAGATGACTTTGACCAAAGAGCCTTTGCTACGTTCCTCCCTGTCTACCACACCTAGTTCATATTATAATGTAGTTATCTACCACGATTGCTCTCTTCCTGGAGTAAGTCCTCTATCTAAATTCTTTTTAGGCAGTTGAGACCTGATTATCTCATTTCACTGGTTTGGGAAAATGAAAAGGAGAAGTATAAAAAAGCAAAGAGCTTTTCCTGAATCTGCTGGATTTTGATAACTTAAAAAAATTTTTTTTAATGTTTATTTATTTTTGAGATAGAGAGAGAGAGACAGAGTGTGAGCAGAGGAGGGGCAAAAAGAGAGGGAGATACAGATTTTGAAGCAGGCTCTAGGCTCTGAGCTGTCAGCACAGAGCCTGATACAGGGCTTGAATTCACAAACATGAGCGGAGGTCTGATGCTTAACCGACTGAGCCACCCAGACACCCCTGGGTTTTGATTACTTTTAACTCAAAAAAGATCTTCATGCTCAAGTGGGTCGTCTCGGGGCAGCCTGCCTTTGGCCCCTACACACACCGTCTGATTATGTTGTTTTTCTTTGCAAAATTCTTGAGTGGATCCTTATTACCTGTAAGGTAAAATCTTTACACTTTTTCAATATCTTTTGGGTTCTCTCTTTGCCTCTTCTCAAGCACCACCTCTTATTTATATAATCTCTGCATCCTATTCTCAAGCACATTGCTCTTTAATTTGAGACTCTCTCATGCTTGCTTTCACTTTGGTGCCATTGTATATTATTTCCTTTGGCTAGAATACCCTGCTAAAAACTTGCCCAGGGAATTCTTTTATAAGAGAACGTACTTTTTGTACCCATATGGAGTCTTATTTGTAGGTGGTTCATAACTATCGTTTTATTATTTCTTTGATTTTAAATGTACACAAGTACATGGGAACTCTATACTCTTTGCTCAATTTTCCCATAAACCTAAAACTACCTCTAAAAAAAGAAACAAAGTCAGTTATATATTTTAAAAGTACACCTTAATTCCTGAAAATAGGCAGGTAATTAGTTTACTTAACCATTTATATCTGCTTTATGATGCACCTTTAAGAAACTAAAGACGATATGAATGAAACACAGGTGGATACCTTTTCTTGTCATTGATTGTTCATGCCAAGCATTACAGGGGAAGAACTGGTGATTCTCAGGATATTTATGAAAATTTTGTCTTTCTGTGGAGTAGGATAGATTCTCAAATCAGCCGTTCTTCTATGCCATTGGAAGCAAGTGAATAATCTGCCGTGTTGAAAAAAATGTTTATTTTTTTTTTAAAGAGAGAGAGAGAGGAGAGTCAGAGAGGGAGGGAGTGAAAGAGGATCCCAAGCAGGCTCGACACTTACAGCAGAGAGAACCCAACGTGGGGCTTGAACTCACAAACCATAAGATCATGACTTGAGCCAAAATCCAATGTTTAACCGACTGAGCCACCCGGGGGCCCCATTATATCTGCCATTCAAAGAAAGAAAAAGTTAGTCAACAACTATACATCTTCTAATAAGAAAATCCTAAATGACCATAACAATACTTTTGAAGAAATAGCATTAATGCTGTTGATGATGTTGATAATGATAAAAGCAGTGAACATTTGCCAAAAGCCCACTACGTGCTAGGAACTAACCATTTTGCCCACAAGGAAGGTATCATCATTCTTAGCCCCATTTTTCAGAGGAAGGCTCACAAGGTTAAATCTCTTGTTGGAGGCCACACAGCTATAAAATAAGAGTATAATGTAAAAGCCTCTTTGGTATTATAGCTACTACTGCCTCTAAAAAATGTAGAAACAGAGAATTTGGAATCGGGAGAAGGCTTTGGAGGGCTGACTTCTTAGAACCTGAGCCCCCACACATTTCTCGTTTCTTTACTCTTAAGTTTTCTCTCATTTCAAGGGATCTGCACCACATTAGCCAGGAAGTGTGAGAGAGACCTTTGTCACAGTTGTTTAAAACCCAGATTATATGAGCTCTATACCTTCATCATCTCTACATTAAGCCACAGCAGGGGGAGAGCTACATGGAAAATGAATATCTGTTAAGTATTCTGTGCCTTGGGCCACATCTTCCCTTTGAATTTGAAAGAGAGGAAAAATGGCATAGCTCTGTTATGACTGTGGGGAGGGAGAAAATCCTAAAAATCAAATGGCTTTGTTAGAGATTCATGCAAGACAACAAAATGAACAGACAAGTCCTTTTTGCAGCACTGAAGCTCCTTCGCTGGCTTAGGCTGAACGTGAAATGACATTGGAGCAGGATTTGTGAAAAGGGAATTGGATATCTTGATGTTCCTAATAAGATAGAACATAACCAGACCTCCACTGCTTACAAAAGCCATTCGGGGCTGGCAGAATGAGGAGAAAGCCCTGAAGGGGAAGGTGAAATGGGCAACGCAGAGACTCCTCCATCCCCCTAGCCAGTCCCAGCAGGGCAGTGGGATTTCAGGAAGAATTTTCCCTGTGAAAATGAAGGCACAAGTGTTCTGACTTCACATTCATCATGCTTTATTCTTTCCCACTTACTTTCACATTTTATCTTCATGACAAATCTGTGATGGCAGTCAGGAAAGTACTGTTATCCCTATTTATCTAAGAAAGAAATAAAAGACCCAGTGAGGTCCTGTGTCTTGGCTGAGTTCAGGGAGTTAATAAGGAACGACAATTGTACTAGAACCATGAATGTTTGGATAGGCACTGGACTCATTGCTCATGGCTGAAAGCAGATAGAATGGGAAAAGAATAGGACCTCAGATCTCATATATTTTCAAGCTTTCAAGGTCCAGGTAAGTGCAGAAATGTGAAGTGCAGGAAGCAGAGGAAAAAATGAGACCATACCAGGCCCACCAAAATTCACTGCCAGAATTTTGAAGTTAGGTGTCTTGTTTAGGGTTTTTCAGAAACAGACCCCAATACAAGGACCCAATACAAACAGACCCAATGCAAGAAGTTTGACTGGGAGGTGGTGTTTCCAAGAAAATACCAGCTAGAGGGTGGGAAATTGAGAAAGGGAGAGAAGCCATGCAAAAATGGGCGATGCATGACAAGCCAATTACAACTGTTTGCTACTGGATCTTGATTCTACTGGGGAACTCCCTGGGAACTGATGCAGAAAATGCACTTCATAGTTTGCTCATCCAAGGGCTGTGGGTTAGGGGATGCTGCAGAGATTAGTGTAAAAGGGAAACTGTTCCCTCAGCACTTGTTGCCAGGTTTGTGCAGGTTCCGGCCTGCAAAGAAAGCCTTCAGTCAGTTTAAAATTGGTTGGATTTCCACTCCAGTGATAAAATCATAAGGAGTGTGGGTGAGTGCTGACAGTCTACAGCACAGTGTCTCCAGCAAAGGTCAAGAGTGGGAGAGAAGTACTCAGAGTAGGCATAGAAAATTCTTATTTTGGGATAGAAAAGCATAGTATGGTAATTGATTGAGTTTTCTCAGCATCAGAGGTAATATCAGATGACTTTTTTTTAAAAGTTTTAATTAACCTTTGTTGAAAGGTTTGTTGAAATTAACCTCCCTCCTCCCTCTTTCTTAACCCCTGGCAGGCACTGATCTGTTCTCCATTTCTATAATCTTGTCATTTTAAGAATGTTATACAAATGTAATCAAATAGTATGAACCTTTTGGAATTGGATCTTTTTAAAGCAGCATAATTCTCTGGAAATCTATTCAAATTGCATGTTTCAATAGTTCATTCTTTTTCATTTCTAAGTAGAATGAAAATGTGGTATGGAGGTAACAGTTTGTTTAACCATTCAGCTGTTGAAAGACATCTAGAATTTTGCTAATTTCTTGCTATTATGAATACAGCTGCTATGGCCATTTGTGCATAGGTTTATCTGTGAACATAAGTTTTAATTACTCTTAAGTAAGTCGGCCCAGGAGCCAACTGTTGGATTACGTGGTGGTTTTGTGTTTGGTTTCCTCGCCTTGATTGCCAGTCTTTCAGAGTGGCTTTATCCCTTTATATCCACACCAGCAACATATAGGTGATCCAGTTTCTTGGCATCCTCACTACCATTTGGTGTCATCACTATTTTTCATTTTAGCCGTTCTGATAGGTATGTAGTTATCGCTCATTGTGATTTTAATTTCTATTTCACTGATCGCTGATGATGTTGAACATATTTTCATATGTTTCTGAATATAAGGTCTATGTGGTTTAACAAATATATGGAGTCCACAATTTGTCTTTTCTGTATTTTAACAGGATATTTTGCTAAACAAAGCTCTCAATTTTGATTAAATCCAATTTATCATTTTTTCCTCTTATAAATTGTGCTTTTGGTGTGTTAAGTGTTAAGAACCCTTTGGCTGGTCCTAAATCCCCAGTATTTTATCCTATGTTCTTTTATAAGAATTTTATAATTTTACATGAAATCCGTAACCTATCTTTGTATAAGTTACATTTTGTGTAAGTTAATGTTTGTATAATGTGTGAGATATAGGTCGTTTCATTTTCTTTCTTTCTTTCTTTCTTCTTTCTTTCTTTCGTCAATAAATACTCAATTGCTTCAGCGCCACTTATTGAAAAAGCAACGCTTCCTCCACTGAATTGCTTTTGTTCATTTGTCAAAAATTAATTGGACATATTTGTGTAGGTCAGTTTCTGGGTTCTCAATTTTATTCCAGTGATCTTCATTTGTATCCTTCTGGTACTACTATACTCTCTTGATTCTTTCAGCTATGTAGGAAGCCTAGGAACATTAGGAAAAGTGACTCCTCTACTTTATTTGTAATTTTCAAAATTGTTTTGAAAAATAAAGGTCTAGAACGTTTACCCTTTCCATATAAATTTTAGAATAAGTTTGACTATGTCTACATGAAACTGTCTGAAATTTTGATAGGCATTTTGATAAGCAGGCAGATAAATTTGGGGAGAATTGATGTATGTGCTATGTGGAATTTTCCAATCCATAATCATGGTATAGTCTCTCCAAATGTTTAAGTCTGATTCTTTTTCTGAGCATTTTATAATTTTTGCAAACTGATTCACTATGTTTTGTTACCTTTATACCTAACTATGCCACTTTCTTTTGAGCAACTGTAAATGGTATTGCATCCTTTATTCCAGTTTCTACTTGTTCCCGGTCAATATACAGAAAAACAGTTGATTTTTGTGTGCTGATCATGGATCCTGTCACCCTACTAAACTGTCCTAGAAGGTTTTGTTTTGTTGATTCTTTGGAATTTTCTGTATATATATGATATCATTTGCAAATAGTAGTAGTTTTCTTTCTTTCCAATTTGTAAACCTTTTGTTTCTCTTTTATGCCTTATTACTACAATGGAAAAATTTTCCAGGTCTGTGTAGGATAAAAGTGTGAGAATGGATAGCCTAGCCTTATTTCTGGTCTTACAGGGAAAGCATTCTTTCACTATTAAATACGATGTTAGCTGTAAGTTATTTGTAGATGCTCTTTCTGAGGTTAGAAAAGCCCTCCTTTATTCCTGGTGTACTAGGAGTTTTATTACGGATGAAAGTTGAATTATATCAAATATTTTTTCTGTGTTAATTTATATCATGTGATTTTTCTTCTTTAGTGGTTGTTATGTGAATTACATCGGTTAAATGTTGAATATTGAACCAGCACGTATACATGGAATAAATGGTACTTGGTTGTGATATATTATATCTTTTCCACGTTTGGTTAGATTGCTAAAATTTTGTTGAGTTCCAAGAACTCTGCTTCTCACTAGGATCAAAGAGTTTCAGATACTTCGAATCTATGACAAACAGATTTTTTTTTTTTCCTACCAGGCCCGCACTGTCTTACTTCTGTGAAGGAGATGTGATTTTAGGGATACGGGAAAGACTCTTACTGTACCTTTTCTCAGGCTTGCTGATAATAAAAAAAATTTTTCAGAGGAAACAGATTATTTCATTCTACAGTTAGAAATAAACAGCTTAAAATGCAAAACACCTATGGGAAAAATACATGTGCAGGTTTTGGCCTTGGGAAAAGTGGTGGTACCGACAACCTCTAATGTTGGCTATCACGAATGGCAAGGTAGAAATGTCGCATTTGCCACTCCTCCCAGCCACCCGTGATCCCTGCACTTCTTATCTCCTACTCTTTCCTACACACACTACATCAAAGCCCCAATGCCAAACCACTCCCCAAGATGTTTAAAATCACAGACACCTGTTTTTTTAAATTTTAACATGGACGTGCAACATAAATAAAACATATAGATCTGAATTGTTCTGGATTAAGTGGGATAGCTGGAGAGGAAACTCAAGCCCAACCCATTTTTCTCTGCCAACAGTTCCAAAACCACTCTCCTAACTCATTGTCCCCCGAAAAATATGTAGGATGGTTGCCTGAAGAGTGGGGAAATATTGAAGCAAGACGATTTCTTTTTGGTTAAAACTACATAGTTTTTAAAATCCAAACATGGAAGGCTAATCAAAATCACTGCTAATGTCACTCTTTCTAATTACCTTAAAAATCAAAATAAAACAGAATGTTGTGCAGGACTGAAGAAGGAGAATGTCTCTGCAGAAATTATGTTGATGTCACTGGGATGAAAGACATGCTCTATGTCCAAGTTTTGACTGCAAACAGGGAGTTCTCTCTGTGAGCCTCCAAACTCCCCCTTCCCGGCCTCTGCTGCTATCTTCCTGCACCAATGTGGATTCAGTGACTCTCAGGTCACCACAGTCTGTTTTTGGATGGGGGGAGATTTTGAGGAAGTCTTGGAGCTCAAGCTTTAGCACTTGTCGCTATGTCAATACATGTGATACAAAACCTAGAAATGATGATATAACAATAGAAGTTGTGGTCGGGTGGTGAGGTTACAAGATTTTATTTCCCCATAAATTTTGAAAATAATGTTCAAATTTAGAATTTGGAGCTAAGTAAATTGTGTACTTTATAGCTTTAATAGGCAACAGAGAAGATGTAACTGGGATTTCCATTAGCCCAATGTACAGTCTTCCAGTGAGAAGGGAACACAAGACTTGTGGGGGTGGGGTCTTCTGCTCACCTCCTCATACTCTTGCCCGGCTGTCAGAGAGCAAGCACAATTAGGGCTCCACTAAATGTAAAATGAAAATTTCAATCTAGGCTCCATGGTTGTAAAAGATGTAGGAAAGAAGAGTTCTTGCATCGTGGAAGGATTCCTGTACTTTGAGGCAGGATGTTTATGTTCAATTCCTGCTCTGAGAATAACTAACCATGTGATTTTGAATAAATCACTTCATATCTCCAGCTGTTTTCTATAGGACAAAATATTTATCTCACAAGGATACATTGTTAGGTGCTTCAGAGTTGCACTGGCATCTCTCACATTAGGGGAGAGCAATTTCCTGTATGCAACCAAACAGCTATTTACACTTGGAATTAATCTCCGGGCACTACTGATGAAAACATTTTCTACAGTGGTTCTTGAATTTGACCAAGTTTTGGGAGTTTTAAAAACAGATTTCGACCCACCCCAAACTAAGAGAATCAGCATTTCCATGGGTAAGATCCAAGACTAAATGTTTTCAAAAGTGATCTACTGTGATTTTGATGATTGCCCAGACTTAGGGAAACCTACGCTTTTCAAACTTTAAAATGCATGTGATTCACTCAGGCTTTTGTTAAAATGGAGATTCTAATTCAGGAGACCTGGGTTGGGGGCTGAGGCTCTACTCTCTAGGTAGCAAGGGTTTAGATGTCCTTTGGGTTTCCCTCTCTTTGAGAGGGCAAGTCACACATTGTCTAGGAGGTTCTCTCTAGGAAAAGGGGAAGATGATTTGAGCTCAGAGACTTCTTAGTTTGTGAGTAACTCAAACTGTTAAAAACCACATAAGTTATTCCTGCCTGGACTAAAAAATAAATGGTTGAATGTGTAATTAAAATGTCAACTCTGAGAAGGCATTAAAAGAAAGGAGGCAGTGGATCAAATATCATTCCTTGTTTTTATAAGATATTTTGGGAGCTAGGGGTGGAAACCATGCTTTGTTTTGCATGCTCATGCATTGGGCAACTTGATTGTTATCTTATAACAATTTAGAATCACTTCAGACAATAGCCCAGGTAATAAAGGTCCTTTGCTATTGAAAGACTCCCTCAAAATGAAAATTTATTGGGAAATTCCATTTTTAATCATTCAAATTCAGACTTCTCATAAATATTGAAATGGGACCAGGAAACATTTTTAAAAATCCAAACAAATATCTAATTTTCAAAAATAAGTGAACATAGAAAGCAATCCCATTTTGACGAGTTTGTCAGGGTCTGGGTTCTCATCCTCAACTTTGTATGTTCAGACACTGTATTATAAAAAGTTAACTATAATATCAATGTTCTTAATATACACCAGACAGCAGGCAGGTATAGCAGTTATTTCCTTGTTCTGATCAGGGTATATTTTCCTATAGGCAAACTAATGATGATGTTGCCAGGAGGCATGGTTTCAGAAGAGAGGGATCACTTATATAATCTAAATGCTTACTATTATCAAATTCTGGTAATTTGATTATTCAGTCTCCACAGTGGAATTGCATCTATGGTGGGTAAAGTGCAGGGCCCCAACCCAGATAAATGGATACTGTCACCAATGCGGTCTCTGGCCATAATCTACCAAAATGGTACATACTTGCTGAATACCAGTCTGTAAGGTGGATGGGACATTTGAGTCAGTCTGCCAGAATATTCTCCTCTCTGGAAAGTGAATAATAAGTCAGTGTTTCTTATTTTATGCTTTTATTGCTGACAACCACAACCTCTCTTCCTAAAATGCAATAAATAATACTATTTTTCTTCCTTTAGGAAAATAGAACAGACTGTACTCCTCGCGAGGTTTCAGGCTCGTTATAGTAAGCATTCCAAGACTTAATGTTTATCTTGTGATATTTATTATTTTTTCCTTTTCCAGCTCCCAAACACAATTCCATTTCCTTATCTCCTCAGGAGGCACCCACTCTAGTATTTATAATATATGTTCTTCCAATCCACTTTCCATACATGTTTTAATCTTTGAAGAATGCAAGGTGGTATTTTGTCAGTTAAATATGCATATACATTTAACGCTATAAAATAAAAGTTGTAATTGCATTTTTCTTATGTTTTTCACACAACATTATGCTCTTGATGACCAAAAAAGTTAAGAATTCTAGTTATGGCTTCTGACTACTACAATAGTAATTCTATTCTATGTATATATCAGATGTTCCTTGGTCATTCCACTAGTGATAATCATGTTAGATATTTCCAACTCTGCTACCATAAGCAATACTATGTGGATATTCTGGTGCACTCAATCTTTTGATTGAGGTTTTTCATATATAGTTAGTTAGTTAGTTAGTTAGTGAGTTTTAAAAATTACAAATACCTTCCCCACTCAATCTTCTATTCATTTGCCTTGTCTAAAGGGTCCTTAATTGAAGAGAAATCTCAGTTTTGATGTAGTCAGATGTATACATTTATTTGTTAATGTCCTAAAAGTACAAACTAAAGAGGAAAAAGCAATTTGTACATTTGATTACCTCATTATTAGTTATCTCCCAGATTTATATAATAAGTTACATGTATACAGAAATTCCTTTATGCATTCTTTACTTGTTTTACTGGTCTATTTATTTGTTCTTGTTCTAGAACTGCACAATTTTAAATATTTGGCTTTTTTTTTTTTCACTTGAAGGCGGCTTGTTTATTGGACCGCAGGGGATAGTTAGTGGCCAGGGAATGCACTGAGAGGACCCAATCTCCGGGGTGCCTCCCTCGATCTTCCATAGGTGGTGACAGTTTTGCACAGTCCTTTCTATGGTGTCATCTATGGTGACTAGGGGCCGGTAGCCCATGACCTGTTTGGCTCTCTCACAGCTTAATAGTGGAATGTGCCAACCGGTGTGACCCGCATCGGTGTGAAAGGGGGCTGGAGATGGATGACAGGACTGATCACCGTCACCAGGAGGGACAGCAGAAGGGCCAGGTGGTAGGGCACCCAGCACAGGATGTGGTACTTGGGGGCCTCGTAGTTGAGGCCTGTCAGGATGTGGGGCAGGAATGTCCAGAAAGGGATGGGTTCATCGTTGGTGATGTGAAATGCCTTCCCAATGACGGCTGCATCTTGGGAGAGGTGTTTTGCAGCCAAGACGTGTCCGTGAACCACGTTCTCCACGTTCTCCACAAAGGTGAAGCCCACCAGGTCCTCCCCGTTTCCAATCACAAACTTCATGTTGCCTTTCTTGGCTGCCTCGATGAGGATGGGGACCAACTGGGGGTCTTTGGGGCCAAAAGTGACATAAGGGCGAGTGGCTATGGTTACAAATTTCCTCTCAGGATCACTGGGGTCCAGGACTGTTCTCTCCTTTAAGATTTTTGTCTCCGTGTAACAGTCAATGGGTTTCATGGCATAAGGGAGGTCTTCAATTCCATTCTTGATGTTGACACCCTCAAAGATGAACTGACACTGCTGGTTAAAATTAGTTTCTAAACCCCAGCCTCTTTGCAAGTTTTAATGACATTCTTGGTTGCAATGTAATTCATTCTGTAAGAGCTCCTTGTCGTTACTGGATGGTGGGGGTGATGCTCGGTGGAAAACTCTGATTATACCTTTCAGAGCTGGGTACGGATCCTGTTGGTTGCAGAGGTCACCCGGAAAGAATCCCCCCCCCACCCCCACCCTGGGGGGTTGTCAAACCCTTGCCGCATATCAAATCCATTGACAGTGTGGCCTCTTGCCAGCAACTGCTCCACCATGTGCTGCCCCAGGAATCCAGCGCCTCCAATCACTGTGCACTTGTTGGCATTTGGAACATCTTCTGTCAAATGTGTCCGTGTGACCTGGTCTCCCATTGGCTCACCAAATGCTTGTTCCATTTCAGCTCCAAATATCGTTACGTTTGCGATGAAGTTTTCTCAGTGCTCAGTCAATCCTCAGCAAACCAGCCTCCATCCGTAGGCGATCCCCGGGGCCAGCCTCAGCGCTCCCTCAGCTTGCACCTGAACACCTGCAGGCGCCAGCCGCCATCCGTTTCTCCACGCCCCAGTGAGCCCAGTACAATGTTCCTGGAGTACAAACACCTTTGTTCTTCTTTTTTTCAAAATGTGTTAGTTCTGCAGGAATTTTTATTCAGTCACATTAATTTTTGAGTTAATTTATTAATGATCTTCCTTTCAAAACTTTCTGAGGTTTTGATTGGAATTTCATGGAGTGTATAATTTATAAATTATTTTAGAGGCAGACTGCTATTAACCCATATACACATACAGACATATACGATCTTTTGTATCCTCTAACAGAATATTCAGATTTTCTCTATAAAGGTCTTATGCCATCTTTTTTAATTCCTAGGAATGGTGCAAATTTTGTGAAATATAATTTTTTATAGTTGATTATTATTGGACTAGAGGAAGAATATTAATTTTTATATGTGGCTCTTTTATTAAGTAAATTTATTGTACTTCTTATAGTTATATGTATAGTAATTTTCTTGGGATTTCATTGTAAATGAAATCATTCATAAATAATATCTACTTGTTATTATAGTTTTTCTTTTTTGCCTTTTTTTACTAGGAAGACCTACAATACTTGGTTGAGGCACCATTTATAATGACAAAAATTCTTGTCAGTCTCCTAAACTTATGTAAAGTTTGTCTAAAACTTTTATATTAAAAGTGATTGGAAAATAGCCTTAAGATTAAAGAAGCTCTGTTCCATCCATAATTTTCTGATAATTTTATTATTAGTGTATTTTGAAAATTATAGCATACGTTTTTCTTTTTTCTTTTTTATTCTGTGATGTGGCAAATTTGAGAGTTTTTTTTTTATGTTTGACCTCCTCATATTCCTGAGTGATACCTACATTACCATCATGCATTCAAAAGGGAAAACGTTGAGGTAAAGGGGATTGATCCTAGTATTACTCCAATTTTTCTGTGAGTTTGAAAATGTTCACAACCAAATTTTAAAATTTAAACCTTAAAAATTTAAATAAGAACCTGTTCAATAATCGGGAGTTAATATTTTATGTAGAACTGTTACATCTATGTGGTTTTTCTTGAATGTGTCAATATCATTAGTTATTTCTCTTTTTTAGCAGGGCCCTTCATTCTCTACAGGGTAATTTTATTTATTTAATTTTTAATATATTATAAGTTTGCTTTATTTTTTAAGGGTCAGAGGGCAATCTTATTTCCCTGAGTGCAAGCCATTATCATTTCACAGGAGTTCTCAAAATCCTATGAAAATCATACAACATGAAGAATGCCTCCCTCTTGTGCTTCTGCTTAAGGCAGAGGCTGTGAGATTTAGGGAAATATAAGGAAAGTGGGGTCGTTTTTTGTTTTCTTTTTTAACCTTCCCAACCTGTTTTCTAGAAACCAGATGGACATTCTAGCTTCTGGTAATTGGTCAATAGCTTGGTCAAATGAACTCTTCTAAGATGACAGTTGTGAAATCTGGACACTACATAAAGCACAATTATTGGAAGGCACCGGAAAGTGATCAAATGCAGGCTGAAGGGAATAAACCATTCAAATATGGAAAATACAACAGGTAAGTTTTGCAAATTTACAGGTTTGTGCCTGAGCACATATCTTGCACAACTTGGGGTAGCAGACAGCCATAGTTCATTAAAAAATATGTGAACCGGACGTCCAATTCAAAAAGTTAGAGAAAGAACATCAATATTAACTTTATAAAGGCAGAAGTAATTACTAAAAGTAAAAACCCAATGAGTTAGAAAACAAAAATTACCAAATAAAAAAAATATCATATTTGGGAAGTTATCAACAAAATAGAAAGCATTTTTGTAGTCTAGTTAAAAGAATTAGGCATAGATGCACAGATACAATAGTAAGTTGACAAAAGGGAATAAATAGCAAAGTGAAATAATTTTAAATTATCATGTAACTACTCTATAAATATTTTGCAAATAAATGTGTAAACCTAAATGAAATGAATAAGTCTCTAGGAAACTATAGTTTATTAAAAATGCAGTTAATATAGCAGATCCTTGCAGACCAATTTCACTGACCCAGATGATTTCATAGGGAAATGCTCCTTAACCTTTGAAGATGTAGCTAGCCCCAATTCTATTTAGGCTATTCCAGTACATAGGGAAAAAAAATTCCAAATTCTTATATAATGTAAATATAGCACTAGCGTCAATATCAGATGAAAACTTCACAAAAGAATAACTAATTTTGTTTAAAAATACTGATGCGAAATAGTCAATTATAAAAATCACAAAGCACACATAATTCAGTATATGTTATCTTTAGATTCAGTGAGATTTATTTCAACAATGCAAGGATGGTTTTTAATATTATGGGTTCCACTAATCTAAACTGTATATTGAAATTTCTAGAAGAATTATATGGTAATCTCCATAGATTCTGAAAATGCATTTGACAAAAATCAATGTCTGTTCCTGATTAAAATAAAATCAGTGGTATAAGAATAAAACAATACAACATGCATACTCTGATGCCAGCATCCTATTTAACAGGAGAGCATTAAATAACCAACATATTCCTCCTAAAGTCAGAAACAAAACAGAATTTCCTATATCATTGCTATTATTTAACATTACAAAGTATTACTAACAAAATTAGACTGTTAAAAGTTATTGAGGACTTAAGATTTGTAAAAGGAAAGGTAAAATAATCTGCATCTATAGATGATATAATAATATATCTAAAATCCCCCACATCAGTAGAAAAACTACTACAAAATAAGAGCCCTTAATAAGGTAGAAAAATATAAAAAATAATAATCTATCAATCTATCCATCCATCCTTTGTATATACAGACAATATCTAGTTAGACAATATAGTTGGATAGAAGAATCCATTTACAATCATAATAAGAAAGATAAAATGAACAATCTCTTTATGAAGAAAGTTTTAAAACACTCGTGAAAACCCTAAAAGTTGACTTAAACAAATATACCCCGTTCCTATTAAAAATTTAATATCACTTAGTTGCCAGCTCTTTCTAATTTATTTAATGTAGTTCAAATAACTATGCCAACAAGTTTTTATTTTCCGAAACCACACAAATAGATTCAAAAGTTCATTTGGAAGAGTAAATAAACAAGAATAGCTAAAAAATACTTTGAAGGAGACTAGTTCCATGTTCCATGTTCCATGTTAAAACCTAATATAAAGCCTCTATAATTAAGGGAGTGTGATATTATTGAATAAATAGGAAAACTAATGGAATAGGGTAAAGAAATTTAAAAAATAGACCATGAACATAGTAATTCTGCAAATGATATGATAAATTTGGAAATTCAAATTCATGGATGAAAAGACAGATTTTTAATAAAAGGTTTTGGAACAACTAGTTAGTCATTTGGAAGAAGGCAAAATTCTATCCAGATCTTATATTATAAACTAAGAAATATTCCAGAAAGATTAGCACCATACGAATGGAATTGTACTATGTCTAGAGGAAATCATTTGTGAAGTCCTTTTTCTCAACAAGGTATAGGGAAAAACTTCTTAATTATGACTCAGAATTCAAAAGCCATAAATGTACATACATTTGGTCATATTAAAACAAAACCAAACTTCTTCATGGCAAATACCAAAAAGACAAATGACACACTGGGAAAAACCTGTTGTAAAACCCTAATATGTAATAACCTCCAAACGTTGATAAATGTTTGATTTTTAAAACTGGACAAAAATACAGACAGTTCTCAAAAAAGAATGACAATGACCCTGACGAACGATGAATATGAAAAAGCTCTGCTCAGTCTTTCTCATAATAAGAGAAATGCAAATGAAAACCCCAGTGACATACTGTTTCTTGCCATCAGTTTCACGGCCCACTTTGTTGGTGTGACTGTTAGAAGACAGGCACTCTCACACTTTGCTAGTGAAAGTGCAAAGTAGAGCAGCTCTTACAGGAGAGAATTTGACCACAGTGAGTAAAATTCCCACTAAAATTGCTCCTTTGACTTAGGAATCTCACTTTTGGAATCTATCATAAACACAAATTCGCAAAAATAAAAAGTGACATATGTACAAGATTATTCATTGAGGCATTATTCATAATAGTGAAAGACTCAAAACAACTCGCATAGTTATCTATAGGCAACTGGTTGCATAACTATAGCACAATCCCACCATGAAAACTATGCAGTGGTAGAAAGGAATAAAGGTATTAGAAGGATCTTTATACATTAAAGTATAGTTATCTCCAAAATATATTGTTAAGTGAAAAAACAAAAAAAAAACAAAATATAGAAGAGGGTATATAGCATGCTAGCTTTTGTATTAGAAGGAGAAAAAGGGAAAATCATTTGGAATCTTTCCTTGCAAAAGGAAACAATGAAGGGAGTGTAGAGTTAATGCAGGAATTCTTTGAGATACCTCACTGACTTTTGAACTTGGAATTACGTAAATATTTTACATCATAAAATAACTAAGTAATGAAGAAAAATAATCCTTTGGTATTGATAAGAATTGAAAACAACAGAAACAAATGAACATTACCACATACTAATTTGGCGGAAAAACCTTACAAAGGAAATATTTATTCTGCTTGACCTTGGAACACAGTACTATAACTGTAAATCCTCAGCTATGTATAACTTCAGGACTAAAAACTGAAAGAAATCTTAAACTTCATTGAATACTTTTATTGCAGATTAAAAAAACTCAATTATTCATTTGAAAGTATTATATGCATACCATATGTATACATGAATAAACTACAGAATTATATTGATATTGTTAGGAGATGTTCAGATAGCTAGCATTTTATATTCACAGGGAGAGTGTGAAGGGGACCAGCTACCAAGAGGCAGTGCAATACAGAGAAATACCAGCACTCTAGGCAGAAGTTAACCCTAGAAACCAGGCCAAAGCTGGTCTCAACAGGCCAGATAATTGGAGGCAGGAAGATAATGTTGGCAAACTGAATATGAGGCTTGGTCCTTGTTTGAGTATTTCAGGATAGGATGAAATCATCAAAGAGTTGCATATTCAATTTATTTATTTATTTGTTAAAAAAAATTTTTTTTACATTTATTTATTTTTGAGAGATAGAGAGAGACAGCGCACAAGTGGGGGAGGGGCTGAGATAGAAGGAGACAGAATCCGAAGCAGGTTCCAGGCTCTGAGCTGTCAGCGCAGAGCTGGATGCCGGGCTCAAATTCACGAACCGTGAGATCATGACTTTAGCCAAAGTCGGACGCTTAACCAACTGAGCCACCCAGGAGCCCCGTATATTCAATTTATAATTGAAGCAAGTTACAATTGTTTCTTATATTTATTCAATGAAACAAAAACATTTATGACTGCTATGCATTACGATAATTTATTATATATTGAAATACATGACACATTTATTTCTCAACTCTCCATTCAGATTCAAAAAGTAGAATTCTGTTAGCTTTTTCTTATGTTTTATTTTTCTAATCCTGTTATTTCTCTTCTTTTTAAGTCTCCTGATCTAGATTTTAATTACAGAGCACATGGAAACACTGTATCAATATCAGTAAATCTTAAAGGATACATACAAGAATTCAACAAAGGGCAAGAATTCTGCACATTAAATAGAAGTCATAGCAGTCACATGGACTGATGGGGCCCGGAAGAGGCCGGCAACTAAAGTCAGTGACTCAAATAACATTGGCATTTTCCACAAGGCAAAATTGTCTATGAAGCAGGTGTAATGCTATGTCCTGTATCCAGAGGTGGAAATTGTCTTTTTTTTTCCCTCTCTCTCTTTTAAGTTGGAATACAGTTAGAAGTCTGATAAAAGTTTTTTTGCTTGTGTGAAGTCCTCGTCAGGCTCAGCAGGGTTTGTCAGTTGGATGTGCATATGGGAACTACTCCTTCCAAATGTGGAGCGTCTGCCTCTACCTCAAACATGTTTTATATTTCCATTTGCTCAGATCCAAAAATATCTTTCCCAATGGAGTGTTCACCTACCCATCTTGATCTCTTTTTCTCACCCCACCAACACTTTTTAACTTCAAGTCACTATGAAGCCCAAACAAATAAAGCTTCCTGAAGTGTGTAGAGTTTTCCAGATGGTTCTTACTTCTTTGTTTCATGGAAATGGAAAAGTGCATATAGCTTTCCTCTGCTTAAGAATTAGAAATCACAGGGGCGCCTGGGTGGCGCAGTCGGTTAAGCGTCCGACTTCAACCAGGTCACGATCTCGTGGTCCATGAGTTCGAGCCCCGCGTCAGGCTCTGGGCTGATGGCTCAGAGCCTGGAGCCTGTTTCCGATTCTGTGTCTCCCTCTCTCTCTGCCCCTCCCCCGTTCATGCTCTGTCTCTCTCTGTCCCAAAAATAAATAAACGCTGAAAAAAAAAATTAAAAAAAAAAAGAATTAGAAATCACAGGAGCGCCTGGGTGGCTCAGTCGGTTAAGCATCCGACTTCAGCTGAGGTCATGATCTCACAGTCCATGAGTTCAAGCCCCGCACTGGGCTCTCTGCTGAGCTTGCTTTGGATTCTGTGTCTCCCTCCCTCTCTGCCCCTCCCTTGCTCATGCTCTGTCTCTTTCTCTCTCAAAAATAAATAAACACTTAAAAAATTTTTTTTAAAGAATTAGAAACTATAGGGGCACTTGGGTGACTCGGGTCATGATCTTGTGGTTTGTGAGCTCGAGGCCCGCATTGGGCTCTGGGCTAACAGCTCAGAGCCTGGAGCCTGCTTTGGATTCTCTGCCTCCCTTTCTCTCTTCCCCTCTCCTGGGCATGCTCTGTCTCTTTCTCAGGCACTTGGTGTATTATGATTACATTTTTTCTTGTAAAAAGTTTAATTTCTCCTGGAGCTAATAATTGCCTCTTTTTTCATTTGTTTAGGGTTTTTTTTTTTTGTTTTTTTTTTTTTTATCTAGAAACTTCAGAAGGTGAGGGTGCCTGCTGGCTGGCTCAGTCAGTTGACAGTTCAACTTTGGCTCAGGTCATGATCTCACAGTTCGTGGGTTCAAGCCCCACGTTGGGCTCACTGCTGTCAACACAGAGCCCACTTTGGATCCTCTGTCCCCCTTTCTCTTTGCCTCTCCTCTGCTCATGCTCTCTCTCTCAAAAATAAACATTAAAAAAAAAAAAAGAAGGTTCAGGGACACCTGGGTGGCTCAGTCTAAGTGTCCAACTTTGGCTCAGGTCATGATCTCACGGTTTGTGGGTTTAAGCCCCACGTCGGGCTCTGTGCTGACAGCTCAGAGCCTGGAGCCTGCTTCAGATTCTGTGTCTCCCCCTCTGTCTGCCCCTCCCCAGCTTGCACTCTGTCTCTGTCTCTCAAAAATGAATAAATGTAAAAAAAAAAAAAAAGAAAGAAAGAAAGAAAGAAACTTCTGAAGGTGAAGGAAAGCATTGAACCTCACTGCATCTCTGAGGGCATGGGTGTTGGAAGCATCACAAATGACTTCATTTCAAGAACTGACAGAGGCTAGTTCACCAGCTGGTGTGTATGTGGGGTCAATGGGGAAACTGTGCCTAGCAGGATTCATAGGTAGCACATGGCAGAAGACTGGAATGCCTCGGAATCTTCCTGGGAGGTAAAAATAGATAAAAAGTGCAAAGAAAGGACAGTAAATGTTGCTTTGAGAAGTTGCATGTTGAAAATGAGAGGAGCTTTACTTATAAGAAGCACCAGTAGTTACGTGAGAAATAATTTACACAAATTCCATGCCTAGAGCGCTAAGTACATAAAGCTCAAAGGGAAAATGGAAATTAAGACTTTTTTAAATATGTGGGATCAAGGAGCAAAAAGAAGGCTCATGGAAACTGGAATATCTCAAATGCTCTGACTGAGCGATAAAGCATTGTATATGATAGATATTTTTCCCCCAAGATGGGGAAACATATTATGAAACTTTATGGCTCAGTGGGAGATTTCTTGGAAATGAGTTTCATCTCACAGATAGCGAGCTTCAGACTACTGTTCAGAAAATGAGTGGCATCCTAATCACTGAAGGCAAGATATATATTTCTCCTTTACCTCTTATACTTCCTGTCTACCCTTCTTTCCAAGATAATACCAAGATTTTGCCTTGGTACACTTTTGTAGGTATAGGTAGTCTTGAGTTATGGAATAATTTTGTTCCTAGGAATTTGGCCACGGGGTCAAAAATTTGTTGTATAAGTTTTAGGGACATGAGGCCAGTAGTGTGATAGCCTATATCTTTTATGGCAGGACTGCAAAGAGGTACACACACGTTTTAGAGTCGAAATAACAACAATTTAGGAGGCACCCGGGGGGAGACAGTGCAGCATGCAGCAGGTGCTACAGAAACCCAGATTAAATGAGTATCCTCTGAGTTGAGCTGAAAACTGATTTTGAACTTAAAATTTTTAGTGCCTAAGAAGGATATTCCATCCAAAACTGTAATTCTCTCTGGCAGCTTCATATTTGAAAGATCTATATCTTATTAATTTTCAGCACATTGTATCATTTGGAGATGGTCTTTGCGCTGTCATTTGGGTATCACATATAATCTTGAGTAAGTTACAATGGATAAAATTACTGAGCGTAATTTGAAATGAGAAATAGAATAAAACTGGCTTTTGGTATAGATAGCATAACTTTGAGTTAATGTTCTGTTCTGACCCATATCAAAGCACTTGGGGGCAACCACTGAGTGGCCACATCATGAATTTCAGGAGAATATTTCAGGGCATTGAGCGTGGTGTGGCATGGCACCGTGAAGGACAGCCATGAGGGCCATTCACACTGCTGGTTGACCAGACGCTTGGCCGTACGGTCCGCGGGCTATGATAGAACAAAATTTGTGGAATCTTGATGACACTGCACAACCCTATACTGCTGTTTTGGCCAAGAAAGGAGGAGATTTTAATTTTCTATTATCTATAGATCTATATATGTATCGATAATAGATCTATCTATTATCTATATCTATCTCCTACCTCTATAGGAGAGAGTGTTAAGCCTACTTCACATCCTTACTTGCTGTCCTTTTCAGATGGAGGGTGAATAATGAGAGTCTGTGCATTTATTGGGTCGTGGCTTTTTACTAGTTTCTAGAGGACTCTCCTTTAAATCTAGGAAAATGGCACCACTCAGCCAAAAGGCTTATCTTGTTCTTCTGGTCCCTTCAAGGACAAAGAAAGATAGGGGTTTTATCTGGAAGGACCAACTAAGTTTCTGCTTTCTCTATTTCAGCTTCTTAGCCTGCCATGGGGTGAGTAAATCAAACCAGTTCTGCGTATTTTTGATGTCTTCAATTTGGGGTTAGGGAACAAATGGCCTTTCACGTTGTTGAAGTCACTCTTGCCGAAGGACACTGCACTTTAGTAGAGAAATGAGCACCCGACTGACCATAAATAAAACTGACATTTTGAGTCCTATTAGCTATAATATCATTGTACCTATTCTTTCTCACAGGAAGGTGAGTCTTATCATTCCTTTCTCTGCAAAGCCTCCCTATCTGTTAAATGACCCTGAATTGAGCTGTTGCACCTGTAGTGGCCACCAGTATAAACCACACACACAGGCACTTTGCTGGGCCCAACTGAAGAGCCTATGGGGAAGTGGGGTTTGATCCTGAATTACAATCACCTGGGGCGTTTCAAATAATCATGATGCTCAGCCCTGCTCTCCAGAGACATGATTTAATCCGACTGATTGGGGGGTACTTGGGGGGCTCAGTCGGTTGAACGTCTGACTTTGGCTCAGGTCATGATCTTAGGGTTCATGAGTTCGAGCCCCATATCAGGCTCTGTGCTGACAGCTCAGAGCCTGGAGCCTGCTTTGGATTCCGTGTCTCCCTCGCTTTCTGCGTCCCTTCCCTGCTCGTGCTCTGCCTCTGTCTCTCTCTCTCTCAAAAATGAATAAATATTAAAAAAAATTTTAATTGGACTGACTTGGGGATCCTAGCATCAGTGTTTCTGCAAAGTCCTTGGAGTTTCTAGCAGCGAGAGTCGAGACCCAAATAAAATTGGAAGCTGAACAACAAGTATTCTTATTTCACTTGAAACAGGCAAGGAACCCAGCTCCTCGGTAATCAGAATGCTCTTTTCATTAAGGCCAGCTTCATGACTCCGAAGGCTGCCTGCAAAATAAGGAAAGAAATGGCTAACAGGTTGGGGTGCCTCGGTGGCTCAGCTGGTTAAGCGTCCGACTTTGGCTCAGGTCATGATCTCACAGTTTATGAGTTCAAGCCCCGTGTTGGGCTCTGTGCTGACAGCTCAGAGCCTGGATCCTGCTTCGGATTCTGTGTCTTCCTCTCTCTCTGCCCCTCCCCTGCTCACACTCTGTCTCTCTCAAAAATAAATAAACATTAAAAATTTTTTTTTAAAAAAGTGGCTAATAGGTTGTGTTAGTTACACACTGTAGCTTCCTTGGGCTGGTTTAAAAAGTAAACATGTGAGTTCAGAAATTGTGACCCAGAGTGATGTGAATTCCCTTTGAGTCTGGACTATTGTGAGAGAGAATACTTTAAATGTATCTTGGCAAGAATATCAATGTGTCTCTGTGATTGGTAAAATTATACTTCTAATCTACTTTGATGCAACAAACATCATTATTTGGGCTTCTAGCTATTTGTTAATTTATAATCAATCTTTACATTTTCTTTCACCTTTTAAAATATTCCATAGTAATTAAAAAAATTTTTTTTCAATGTTTTATTTATTTTTGGGACAGAGAGAGACAGAGCATGAACGGGGGTGGGGCAGAGAGAGAGAGGGAGACACAGAATCGGAAACAGGCTCCAGGTTCTAAGTCGTCAGCACAGAGCCCGACGCAGGGCTCGAACTCCCGGACCTCGAGATCATGACCTGGCTGAAGTCGGATGCTTAACCGACTGCGCCACCCAGGCGCCCCCAGTGTCACAACTTTCAAAGAGAAGGCTTCAAGAGAAAGGAATGGCTTGAAGGAAAATCCCTTGAAGAAAACTTTATGGGTTTGGCAAGATTATCGTCATATGGGAATGACAGGAGCAAAGGTATTGCCACAGGAATGTCAGGTATGGTCACAAACAATAAGTAGATTGTCAGCTGGAGGAAGGGCTTGTATTCAATTTCAGATCCCTTTTAGGAAAAACACATTGATAAATGTACTTGCCCTTTTGATGTAATCTTATTTACTAATACAAAAGTCATTTTGAAGATGCTTCTTTAGTGTAGTTTAAGAGCGTATCTCCTCTCATTTTTATTGCCCAATGTTTATAGTACTAGTTAATACTTATTTCTGGGCTTGCCCTTTTCTTTTTTCCTTTTAAAAAGCTTTTTTTTAATGTTTATTTATTTTTGAAGGAGAGAGAGAGAGCATGAGCAGGGCAGGGGCAGAGAGAGAGGGAGACACAGAACCTGAAGCAGGTTCCAGGCTCTGAGATGTCCCCAACGCAGAGCCCGACGTGGGGCTTGAACTCACAAGCCATGAGATCATGACCTGAGCTGAAGTCAGAGGCCCAACTGACTGAGCCACCCAGGTGCCCCATGGGCTTGCCCTTTTCTGTTAATGGTAGAAGACGGAGGACCACATTTTCACTAGTCACTGTTTGCTTACCATCGATCTACTACTGTGTGTTTGTCTAATGGTGCTGGAGAGGTCATTCTGTATTTCTCATGAGACTACCTCCTTCCCTTTGCTGATAAACTATAGTTCTTTTATAGTACATCACGTGTAGCATCTTGTCTTTTAGATATTTTTACCTGTAATAACTGAGTGGAGGTAGATGGACAGATGGATATAAAAAACATTTCAATAATCCTTAGGGGCGCCTGGGTAGCTCAGTTGGTCAAGCGCCAGACTTCAGCTCAGGTCATGATCTCACGGTTTGTGAGTTCAAGCCCCGCGTGGGACTCTGTGCTGACAGCTCGGAGCCTGGAGCCTGCTTCCGATTCTGTGTCTCCCTCTCTCTCTGCCCCTGCCCTGCTCATGCTCTGTCTCTCTCTCTCCAAAAATAAATAAACATTAAAAAAAAATTAAAATAATCCTTATATTTCTAAGGATGGAACTTGCTTCCTGCCCTCTCAAAGAAATAGTGGCAGAGTTGATCAGTTCAGCCTTCTTTAGCCCAAGGCATCAACATGATATTATGACTAAGGGTGAGAATTCTGGAGCCAAGTTGCCTTCGTTTGAATCCTGGCTCCACCATTTTCTAACACTGCTGACTTGGCCAAAATATCTAGCTTCTCAGTGCATCTGAGTCTTTACTTCTCAGATGCAGATGATCATCAAAATCCACCTTCTTGGATCATTCTGAGAGCTTTAAATAAGGAATACATGCCTTTTTAAAAAGTGTTAGGCACAAGTAAGAAAGTGTAATGTAATTAAGGTGACATATTTTCATTTTCTAATATTTTTTTCTACTACTGAAAAGTTGCTACTACACAGGCAAAATATAATTGTAAAACTTTAAGTGAACCTTGACACGCCTCTACATATTTGCTTTTTTTTTTAAATCCACCCTATTATATTCTCCCATTCATAAAATTGTGGTAGTTTTACATTTCTCTGGATAAACTGTGTCCTTCTCTCCAGCGATCATGCAAAACGTGTATTCTGCTGGTCACAAAGTCTTGCTTTGCCGCAAGACTTTCAGTGCTCTGCCTCACTTCCCCATTTGCTGAGGAAGGAGGGAAAACAAAGAAGGATTGTCTCCCCTCCCTGTAAGTTTCCTTTATGCCCCCCCCCCCACCCGCCACACACACAGACATGCTGGCACTGAGTTACCTTCAGGAGAATATAATAAGAAAACATGAATAAGGACTTTTAGTCTTCCACATTTGAACTTTTGGACACAACTTTAAACAAATTTGGCATATGTTAGCCATATGTTTAAATGTCAGCCAAGTTGTTAGATGTCTGATATGCAAACATAAGCTGCAAAGTTTAGGGTTGCAAGTAGAAATTTTCCTTTTTGTTCAGAACTGGGCTCACACTGTTATGTTTTAATGTTTTTTGATTTGAAGGGCATCAACAACCTTTTCCCTCTGTCCAAAAAATACCCCCTTTTGCCCTCCTGTTCCAAATGCCTCTTCCCTACTAATTATTTTTGGAAAAAATGACAAAGACTTGCATGCCAAAGCAAGTTAGATTGTTTTCTGTGCGGGGAGGATTAGGAAGCAAGTAAACAGCCAGTATGTTGGAACATTTCAGTTGAGTAAGAGGAAAGATGGTGGGGGGGGGGGGTCGGGGGGGGGGTGGAAGGGACAGAGCCCTGAATTAATTTTTACCCATATGTTTGTCTTCCTTAAAGAGTTTCTGCTTTCACTTACTTCTAAAGTTCTTTAAAGGGAGATTGGTTCAGTATAGACCTCCCTATGTTATTGGGCAAATAATAGTTGGTTGCCTTTTAGAAAATGGAACCACAAAGACAGCTGAGGACCAAAGAATATGAGCTAGAACCAAAAACTATCCTAATATAAGCAAGGACAGGGATATTTGCCTCTGAGAAATGATCTAACACTTAGTGTCCATGACGTTGAACTGAAAAGAATATCCACTTAATGGAAAACAAGAGTAGAGTAACTACTCACTGTTTACGCTTATATGATCTTTGTTTCTTTAAATGTAATGCCATGTGCTTCTATGTCTTGATATTGCCAAATAAAAGCAATATAGAAGAAATTAACAAAGTATCTGCAAACCCCTTGAGGCCGTATTTCATATGCAGTGATGAGATACTGACCCAGCTAAATCTCACTATTCAAAACATTTAATTTCCATTTATTCTCACTTGTGCTGATCATTAAGAATGGCAACAGACTAGGGGAGTCTGGTTGGCTCAGTTGGTTAAGCCTCTGACTTCAGCTCAGGTCATGATCTCACGGTCTGTGAGTTTGAGCCCCATGTCTGGCTCTGCTGACAGCTAAGAGCCCGGAGCCTGCTCCGGATTCTATGTCGCTAGCTCTCTCTCTGCCCCTCCCCCACTCACGTTCTGTCTCCGTGTCTCTCTTTCTCTCTCTCTCTCTCTCTCTCTCCTTCTCAAAAATAAACATTAAAAAAAATTTAAAAAAAGAGTGGCAATAGTCTAAAATCTTTCTTGTTTCAATTTAGCATTTGGAAAGCATCTTTATTTTGGTTTGGTATACCTATTAGTATACAATGTATTCACTCATCTTATCTCTATAGTAACCAGCTTTTGGGGCAGGGCGGTTGAGGACTCTTTTTTTAACCTTAAACTGAGGCTGTCCTGATTAGAAAGATAAGGCAATATACATTTGAATCAATATGTTTACATGCAATAAGAGAGCTTTTTAGTCATCTGGCCACATGCAAAAATTCCCGCACTGTATATGATGTGGAAAAGGGTAAACTATAAACACTATAGGTAAAAAAAAAAAAAAAAAAATTGAATTCAGTTGTGGTTGTGGTAAAAAGCACAACAAACCACGAGTCAAAGTTTGGATGACTTAAGGTCAAATCTTGTACCTACCTTCAGTAGTTATATCATTCTGGGTAAGTTACTTACAGTTTGAATGCCTATTTCTTTTCTTTAAATGAAGATATAAAAATATTCCTTGATGACTAGTGTGAGGAGGGAAGAAAATAAAGCGTGTGAAATGTAGGTGGGTTGTAGACATTAATATTAAGGTTATAGATGTCTAAACTTTCTTTAATCTACTTACTATCACCATCATGATGATCCCATACACTCCCTACTTTTATCCACGCACCCAGTGAACTAGATCTGAAAAATCTGTAACAAACAGATTTTCTTTGTTGTTTGGTTGATCCCTATTTGAATGGATCTTAATTAGCCTGTAAGGCAAGACAGTATCTCTCAAGAATTTCCATGGATGTCAGGAAGCTCTTCGTGCCATTATTAGTATGTTTGCAGCTTTGTTTTGTTTTGTCTTGGACAAAGAACCTACACTTGCATTTCTTTGTTGACTGAACACGTAGCTATGCCTTATCATTCTGAAAATGCGTAAAGGAAGACTAAAATTATTTGTCAGACTTTTTTGTTTGCAAACTGTGCTACATTGCCAATATAAATTCTCCAAACGCCTTGCTCTGTAAGACATTCATTGGAGATATTGTCCCAGTGACTTTGGGTACCCTCTAATAATTTATCTTATTTTAACTTCATAAGTTGGCTGAACTTTTTGTTGGGATCTTTATTCAATGATTCTCAGTTTCCCGAATTCAAAGGCTATCTCATGACTGGAACTGCCACTCTTCTGGAAAACAAGATTTAAACATAAGTTAAATGTATCTAAATATAAATAATGTACCTTTTTGTAGGGTTTATCACCTGTATTTAATTTAGAAATATTTACTGTATGAAGAAGACAAACAGGGAGGGGAGCATTATCTCCGTAATTCCACTCTCCATTTTGAAATAGATTCTGTCCACCACTGCCTTTTGTGATATCAAAAGTATTCAATTTATTCCTCAACATTGGAATTAAAAAGGAAAAGACTCTTCATTAAAATAAAATTTACTAACAACTTCAGTGATGAAAGTATTTTACAAACTTAGTTTAGATCCCACAAAGCCAAGTTTGGAAGAATTTATCAAGACATCTTAAGCATGGTGTGGGGCTTATTTCTGGCATTTTAGGTTCCCAAGTTGATATTCCGATTAAGGTTCAGAACTAAATGGAAATAGCTACTTCTACTTCAAAGTAATGGGCTGTTTATCTTCTATGAGCTATATAGATTTAAACCATTTATTTTCTAACTTTGAACAACTTTTTTTAAATCAATGATTATTCCTGTTTAAAGAATATCATATTTTAATGTATTGTACATATGGAAGTTAAAATGAGTGAGAATAGAAGTGATCTATTATCATCCTCAGTTTACCTCCATTTTTTGATTAGAACATTTCCTTCTGATTCATTCTGGGTCCACTGTTCTACTTCGGGGATTTAAATTCTTGATCTTTAAGCTTTTGATTTTAGGTTTGCTATTTCCCTTGGGAACCAACTTTAATTGCACAAATAAGAGTCCTTTCTGTGATGATGAAGCAAAAGGGCTGTGTGTGTAGTTTTCCTTTTAAAATATGCCCTCTCATCTAAGGTCTCTCATGTTCTCTCTCATATTAAAAAAGAAATTAGTTTCTGCTATATACAGGATGTGTCTCCAATTTGAAGCCCTAAATATGTCTTTTTTTTTTTTTTCTTTCCTGTTAGGTGGTTTCTGTTACTTGCCCAGTAAAAAATCATAATGTTTGCATACTTTCTTATGGATAAATTGCTTTCGTGTTCTCATTTGAACTTCATAATAAGCCTATGAAGTAATAGAATCACTTATGAAACTCCTGGCATGTAGTAGGTTCTTAAATATTGACTGAATAAAGCGTGGATATTGATGTCTTCTTTTTTAAAATAGGTGCCTGAAGCACTGAGAAGTTAAAATAATTTTCTAAGGTTTCTAGTTAGAGTTTGGACTCATTAGTTTCAGCTTTTCTAGATCATGGGCAAGGTTCTTGCTACCTACCATATGATACCACGCTGATGACAGTGTGCCTTTAGTTGTTGTAAAGGCAAATTTTACATCGAGTGAAAGGTTCAGATATTAAGTGTACTATTCAAGTTTTGAAAAATGCATTCCTCTGTACAACCAACACACCAATGAAGATACTGAGTATTTTCATTTTCCCAATATTCTCTGAGGACCTTTCCCATACAGCCGCTACCTCAGACAATCACTGTTCTGATTTGTTTCCCACCATAGATAAGTTTTCCGTAGGCTAACTTTCTTACAAATAGAATCACATAGTTGATACTTCCTTGTGTACCAATTCTTACACACAGCACAATGTCTGAGACTTACCCATTGTGTTACATTGTAAGTAGTTTATTCCTTTTTATTGCTGAGTAATATTCCATTGTATGAACACACCACAATTTGTTAATCTGTTTTCATGGTGAGCACTTGGATTATTTCTGATATTTAGCTATAAGTCAAACTGATATAAGCATTTGTGTATAAGTTTGTGGATATCCACTTTCTTTCTTCCCTTGCCTTCCCTCCCACACCCTATCCCCTCCCCTCCCTTCTCCTCTTTCTTTCTTTCTTTCTTCTTTCTTTCTTTCTTTCTTTCTTTCTTTCTTTCTTTCTTTCTTTCTTTCTTTCTTTCTTTCTTTCTTTCTCCCATCCTCTTTCCCTCCCTCATTCCTCCCTCCCTCTCTGTCTTTCTCTCTCTCTTCCTTTCTCTTTTCCTTTCTTGAGAATTGCTAGGTTACAGGGTAAATGATGGGAAATGAAAGAAACTGCCAAGACCTTCCCAAAATGTACCATTTTGTCCAATTTTATGATAATTCCATTTGTTTCATATCATTATGTTGTCAGTCTTTTAAATTTTGGCCACTGTACTGGGTATAAGGGGATCTCTTTGAGGTTTATTTTGCATTTCCTTGGTTAATATGTTGAGGTTTTTTTTCTTGTGCTTATATGTCATTCTTGTATCTTTGTTAGTGACATATCCCAATTTTCCCCCCATTTTCGAATAGGATTGTCTTTTTGTCATTGAGTTGTAGTCATTCTTTATATATTCTGGATATCGTTCACATGTACTGTGAATACGTTCTCTGAGTTGGTGGTTTGCCAATTTATTTTCCAAGCCTGTCTTGATGAACAGAAATCTAATGCTTCTTTTGTTGTTTTTGCTTTCGGCATTCTGTCCAAGCAGTATTTGCCTTATCCTAGATTGCAAATACATATTTCCTCCTAATTTTTTTTTATAGATTTAGATTTTATATTTTAGTTTGTAAGTTTAGCATTTCCATATGTCCATTTTGTGTTAATTTTTCAGATAAATGTTGAGATGAATTCTTTTCCATGTGGATAGTCCGTTGTTTCTGCATTTTCATTGAAAAAATGTTTATTTGCTTACTGAATAGTTATATCATCTTTCAAGTCAATTGACTGTGTAAGTTTGTTTATTTCTGAGCCCTCTCTTCTGTTTGATCAATCTACTTGCCAATCCTAATGCCAGCATGACACATGTTAATTACTGTAGCTTAATAGTAGGTTTTGAAATATGTTGGTGTCTTCTGATGATTGGTCAAAATCCTTTTGACTAATATAGGCTCTTTGCATTTCCATTTAATTTTTAGAAATAGCTTGTTGTTTTTAGTGAAATCTTGCTGGAATTATAATTAGACTGTTTTCCAATGTATATGTCAATTTAGGGAGAATTATTAACGTGAACAATACTGAGTGTTTCAATCCATGAATTTAATATAACCTTTATTTACCTGGGTCTTCGTAGTTTTCAGTATACAGGTCTTTAGATATTGTGCTAAATTTATTTCTAAGTATTTTAATTTGATATTACTGTGGATATAAGTTTTACATTTTAGTTTTTAATTGTAAGGCATAAGTGTATAGAAATAAATTGATTTTGCATATTGACTGTATGGAGAACTTATAAATTCTCTTAGTAGTTGTTTCATGAATGATCTCAGATATTTTCACGTAGACAATCATGTTATCTTCAAATACTTTTCTTTCCTAATTTTTATGTAGTTTGTATTTTTCTTGTTTTGTTGCACTGTGTAAGACCTTCTGTATTCTATTAAATAGCAATGATGAAAACTGATATCCTTGCCTTGTTCCTGATCTTAAGGAAAAAGTATTCAGTGTTGCACCATTAAGTAAGCTGTAGGGTTTTCTCTTTCTTTCTTTCTTTCTTTCTTTCTTTCTTTCTTTCTTTCTTTCTTTCTTTCTTCTTTTTTTTTTTAAATAAATACCCTTATCACAGTAAGGAAATTCCATTCTATTCCTATTTGCTGTGAACTTTTATCATGACTGGCATGTAATTTTGTCAAATGCTTTCTGTATCAGATGAGATAAGCATATGACTTTTCCTTAAACCTGTCATTGTGCCGACTTGAGTGATTTTCAAATGTTAAGCCAACTTGCATTCCTAGAATAAATACCATTTGGCCATTACATTTTATTCTTTTTATCTGTCGCCAAATCCAATATGCTGAATTCGTTAAGGATTTTTGCATGTATGTAATGACGCATATTGGTCTACAGTTTTCTCTTCTTTGTAAAATCTTTGTTTAGTTTTTGGTATCAGAATGATGCTGGCCCCAACAGTCTGGGCAGTGTTCCATTCTCTTTCCTTCTGCTGAAGGGCATATGGAAAACTGCTATTATTTCTTTGTTAAATATTTAATAGAACTCACTAGGGAAATCATCTAGGTGTGGCATTTTCTTCATGGCCTTTTTTTGTTTGTTATTATGGTTACCTTAGTAGGAATAAGTCTACTCAGATTTTCTATTTCATATTTTCTTAATTTTGATTCAGTTTTGTCTTTCAAGGAATCTAAGCATTTGATCTAAGCTGTTGAATTTATTGGCATAAAGTTATCCATGATGTGCCCTTATTATTCTTTTTTTTTTTCTTAGAGAGAGAGAGAGAGAGAGAGAGAGAGAGAGAGCAGGGGAGGGGCAGAGAGAAAGAGAGAGAGGGAGAGTCCCAGGCAGGTGCCACGCTTAGCGTGGGCCCTGATGCTGGACTGTATCTCACAAGATCACTGCCTGAGCCAATATAAAGAGTCTGAGGCTTAACTTACTGAGCCACCCGGACACCCCTTATTATCCTTGTAATATCTGTGGCATCTGCGGCTGTTTTGTCTCTCACTTATAGTTTTGGAAAATTGTGGCCTCTCTGTCCCTCCTCTGTCTGCTGCTCCTCCTCTCCTCTCTCTCTCTCAATCTCTCCTTCCCCCCCTCCCCCTCTCCTTTCCTTCTCCCCTCCCCCCACCATGATACTCCCTTGGTAGGAGTTTTCCAATTCTATTGTTCTTTCCAAAGAAACAATTTGGCTTTAATTTTTATATCGTATGTTATATTTTTATTGTATTGATTTCAGCTTTTTATGTCTTCTCTTCTACCTCTCAGATGAATAATTTAAGCTCAAAGAATGTTGAGAGATCTTATTTTTATGGAATTCGAATTTAATTCTGCTGTTTGTTTTATTAAAAATTTTTTAACGTTTATTTATTTTTGACAGAGAGAGAGAGAGCATGAGCAGGGAGGGGCAGAGAGAGAGGGAGACACAGAATCTGAAGCGGGCTCCAGGCTCTGAGATGTCACCGCAGAGCCCGACGTGGGGCTCAAACTCACAAGCCGTGAGATCATGACCGGAACTGAAGTCAGATGCCCAACTGACTGAGCCACCCAGGCACCCCAAATCCTGTGTGTTTAAAGAATGTACTTCATGAGATACCAGTCTTCAAAATGAATTTAAATTTATTCTATGGTAAAACATACCTTCTTTGTAAATATTTCATATCCACTTAAAGAGTATATACATATATAAAGTTCAGTTGGATATTGTGAGAAGTGTAAATTAGGTCAAGTTGGTTATGGTGTGTAAATCTTTTTTGTCTTCACTACTTGGTTTTATATAATTAATTGTTTTATCCATTGCCGGAAGAGAAGTGTTGGCATCAAACTATCTCTGGGGATTTTGTTTCTTTAATTCTGTCCGTGTATTGTGTTTCATGTATTTCAAAGCGCTATTATATTAGGCATACATACATTTATAATTTACAATTTATTATGATTTCTATTGAACTGGCCTTTTATCATTATTAAATAACTTTGTCTTTAAAAACATTTTTTTAAATTTGTTTTTGAGGGAGAGAGAGGGCACAGGTGAGTAGGGGAGAGGCAGAGAGAGGGGCAGGATCTGAAGTAGGCCCTGCACTGACAGCAGAGAGCCTGATGTGGGGCTTGAACCCACAGAGAGTGAGAGCATGACCTGAGCTGAAATCAAGAGTCAGACGCTTAACCAACTGAGCCACCCAGACGCCTCAATACCTTTGTGTTGGGTGATATTCTTTGTCTTGAAGTCAGTCTACATCATCTGCTATTAATATAGTTACTCCAGACTTCTTATGCCGACTCTTTTCAGTGTGCCAATATTGTTTCCATCTATTTGTTTTCATCCTGTCAGTGTCCTTATATTTAAAGTGTGTCTGTTAGAGGTAGCGTTTACTTGAGGCTTGCTTTTGATTCAGTCTGACAACCTCTCCTTTTTTATTTGGAGGGTTTAGATCATTACATATGCCATAATTATTGATGTGGTTGGATTTAATACTATTTTGTACTTATAAAAATTTTGTCATTTATATGTTTTTTTTATCCTCAGTTCTTCCTGTCTCGTCTTATTTTAGATTAATCATTTTTTATTTCATCTTAGTTCCTCCATTGGCCATTTAGGTATATCTTTTTGTTTACATCTATATATTTTTATATTTGTAGGATTATATTTTAGTGTTTGATTCAAAGTATTCAGAATGTAGCCCTTTGAGATGATATCTAAACCCTTTACAAACAATTTAAGAACTTTTTAATAGTGGAATTCCCACTTTCCTATTGTATGTTATATATACATACACTATAAACCCCAGAATAGACATTTATCGTTGCTTTAAATGGTTGTTTGTAAAAAAAATTAAAAGAAGAAGAATATAGTCTTTTATATTTACACTCATTTTCACCTCTTTTGGTACTCTTCATTTTTCCTCCGTATTCAAGTTTGCATTCAATGTTAATACAATGCATTGAGAAAATTTTCCTTTAGATTTTATTGTTCTGCTAACAACAAATTCTCTTAATTCTTCTCTATTAATACTACCTTATTTCGTAGATGAAACATTTTCACTGGGTTTACAATACTGATTGCCTCCTGCTACCATTTTCCTCATCTTTTAATACTTCAAACAATGGGGGTGCCTGGGTGGCTCAGTCGGTTGAGCGTCCGACTTCGGCTTGACTTCAGCTCAGGTCATGATCTCACACTCCGTAAGTTCCAGCCCCACGTGGGGCTCAGAGCCTGGAGCCTGCTTCAGATTCTGTATCTCCCCCTGTCTCTGCCCCTCCCCTGCTCATGCTCTGTCTTTCTCGGTCTGAAAAATAAATAAAAACATTAAAAAAAAAAACCTTTTTAATACTTCAAAAAATGTCACTCCATTGTCTTTTGGTCTTCAATTTTTTGGATAAGAAGTCTTCTATGATTCATATAATTGGTTTCCTGTATCTGATATTTTTCTCTGGTTGTTTTATTTATTTTCTCTTTATTCTTTATTCTCAACAATTTGTCAGTAATGTGCCTAGCTGGGGTTTTCTTAGTCTTTATTCTGCTCAGAGTTTATTGAGATTTTTGGATCCCTCTGTCACTTTTCTCCACCAAATTTGGGAAATTTTCAGCCTCTGTGCTTTCAAATATGTTTTCCTCCCCCACACTCTCTTCTCTTTCTGGGATTTGAATTATATGTCTAGTAGACTATTTGCTGATGTTCCCCAGGTCACCTAGGCTCTAGTTTTTAATTCTTTTTGTATCTATTGTTTCAGATTTCTGTTGTTCTCTCCTCAGATTCACCAATCTTTGGTTTTCCCCAGTCTGTTTTTTATGTTCATTGAGGGAGTATTTATTTTAAATGTTTTCAATTTCAGTTCTAGAATTTCTTCTGTTTCTCTCCTTTTTCTTCTTTTTAATAGTTTCCATTATTTTTTCTGCTGAAAGCTCAGTTTGGGCAACTATGGATTAATATTTTTTTTTCTTTAAGTCCTAGACCATTTTTATGATGGATTTTTTAAAGCCACTGTCTGCTATTTGCAGTGTCTTACCTCATTTGTTATATGTGCCTTCATTCCTCCTGGTGTTTAGTCACATTGTTTCGCTCATTTGCTTGTCTAGTAATTTTTTATTGTATATTGCACATTCTGAGTGCTGTGTAGTTGTATCTGGATTTATCACCTTTCATATTGTTCTGGCAGACAATTAATTTCCAGGTAGATAAGCTTGAGCTTTTTGAGGTTTGTTTTTAAACATTTGAAGGTTGCTTCTAGAGGAGCCATTATTTTAGCCTTATGTGTATAAGGCTGGTCAGAATTTCTCTGTCTCCCTAGGATCCACTCATCTTCTAAGTTCCTAGCATCTCTTTTCTGGAGGACCTTGCTTACCATTGTCGTATGCATGTGCATATTAATATTTGGCTAAAATCTTAAAAGGAGTCACATGAAGATTTCTTTCTTTCTTTTCATTTGTCTCTCTCTTCTCCCTGGTAGACTGCTCTACAAATTTCAGCCAGTGTGGTAACATCGAAGTCTGATTTAGGACTTTCCAGCTTATTGAGACCCATGTGGTCTTCATGAAGTCTCCCTTTCATGTAGATCAATCAGGAAAGTACCCCCAGCCAAAAAGTCATGGCCATTCCTAGGCTCATCTCACTGACTTTCTTCTCTGAGGGATCACAGCCCTATGCCTGTTGTCCATTATCTGAAAATAGATTCCTCAAATATTTTATCCTATTTTACAATTGCTTACCTTGGAAACATCAGTTGGGTACTAGTTACCTTCTCATGAGCAAAAGTGGAAATCTTTCATGAGCAGAACAGAAGTTTTGATCACTGATTTTTTGGAGAAACTTTGTTCCTATTAGCTTTAAATACATGTATAATCATGCTTTCTACTTATCTTTCCCATAGTTCATTAACTTAAATAAGCTTAAACTTCTTCTTCGTTTTCTTTTTCTCATTACCCTCCTCCTCTTCTTAATTCTTCTCCTCCTCCTCTGCCACATCCTCCTTCTTTTTCTTCTTCAGAATTAATGCTTAGCCATGACATTTATCAGTTTTGACCTTTATTACCGGTACATATATATGTGTGTTTGTTTATGTATGTATTTATTTATTTAATTTACATACATTTTTATATTTTATATAAATTATTTTGTATAATTTATATAATTTATATTTATAATATATATCATATATATTATAAATGTATATAATTTATAGTATATAATATTATATAATATATTTTTTATATTATATAAATATTATATTTATATATTATATATTATAAATTTATATAATTTATATTTTATATAATATATAAATATATTTTATATATTATAATATATATTTTATATAAATTTATTTATATAATTTATATGTCATATAGAATTAATTTATAATTAAACTACATTTATAAATAATTTATGTAATTATATAAAATTATATTTATACTTTATATATATTTAAGGAGCTATATTTTTAACTATTATGTATTTTAATGTATAATTAAATAGTGTAAGGTATAATATATGTTTAGATGCCATTAAAATTTGGGAAGATTACTTCTTTTTCTATGCAGCCTGACTGCCTGTTCAAATCTACCTCTCATCTTTTGTCTTTTGTACATCTAATCAGAATGCTTTGTTTTATAGATAGATGCATTGTCATAAAAATTTGCTTCTCATATCAGCAGATTCAGAAACATAGCTTGGGATCTTTGTTTAAAAATGTTATGCTGTGTAATTGAATACATGCCTATTTGCCACTTTGATAAAAATAACCAGAGTATACGGTATTTAACCAAATATTCACCTTTGCTAGACATCATAGGTATCATTTTCTTTATAGCAAATATTGAAAATGTTAGCAGCAAAACTTGTTTATGCTTCAATTTTTTCTGGTATGAGATCCCGGCTGTATGAATAAAATGAGAGCTTTTCCTTCCTCAGATGGATCTGTTTTCAGTACAGTCACAGAGAAATCAGTTTCCATGACTGCGAGATTAGTTGTCCATTCATTCCCTTATTAAATTACTGTCTAACAATAGTCTTTCCTACTTGCTGGCCCAGGGACATGATTTGACCTTTCATTTTGAATTGCTAAGTAAAATTATAAATTCATGTATTCATTTCCTATTTGAAAAGACTGGTTTTTATGTTTCCTTGGTTATCAAAGTTAATTTTTTTTTGGATTGATTAAACTCAATCTTGTTATGTGAACTCTCAGGGGTGGAGTCATAGGGTTTATTGGTTTCACAAGGACTCATAAAAGATAATTGACTGCCTACAATGGAACTGACATTTCTTTTCTATAAAAATTATAACAAGCTGATGAGTGTCTGATAGTCACATTTCTACCACTCACATACAGGAGTTTGTATATGTCTTAAAATGAGTTCAATCAAATCAGCTAGCAATAACCAGATATATTAGACTTATTGCTAAAAGAACTCTACTCCCAAATTAAGTTTGAGATAGGATTATAGTAGCTATTCATTTTTGCTCTGATGGTAAAAAATATTTATATTAAAAATAATGCTTTTTTAAAAAGAAAAGATGTATCTATATCTATATATCTATATATCTACATATGATATTTTCTCAGTATTTTGATTACTTAATACCTCTACTTTCCTGTATGGAATTCTGTGAGATACTGAAAGAAAGGTATTGGAATCTTGTCAGCCTCTGGGGGAAGATACGAAATTAATTCACTAAGATGAAACCTACTACAAAGCAATATAACTCTTATAAACACTGAAAGAATGACTGGAATAGAATTGATTTAGGTGATATTGGTTCCAAAAGGACATTTGGTATGATTGCCTTCATATAATTTAAGACTTATTTTCTGTGTCTGTTAATCTTTGTAAAATGCCTGTGTATGTCTTTGGACCCTTCTGAAGAATTGAAAAGGAAATGATGAAGGAGTAAATTCAGGATTAGATGTTACTTCTAACAACCACTGTTAGCAAACCAGTGCTGGTCTGTTGTGTGTATATCAGAGCACGCTAGCTCAAAGATTTGGTTATTGAATCATCCAACGTTTTGACACCTTTAGGAATGTCACATACCCTTTCTGGTCTTAGTTTCCTCACTTATAAACAAAGGATACTGATTAAATACTTTCTGGTATTTAGTCTTATATTTTGAGTTTCCCTGACCAACTATTACCCCTCTGGCCACAGCTGTGACCCTTTGAATGTACATAGGTCTCCATGACACCCAGCTTCAGAAATTTCAAGAACATTTGAATAAAAATGCTGACTATGTTAGACTTCAAATCAATCCCCTTCCTTTCCCAATTTTGCTTAAAACAATGACTTTTCAAGCCAGAAAGGAGACATAAACCAATTCTGAAAGTGTAACTGTCATTTTTCTGTTAGATGCAGTTAATTATAGATGTAAAATGTAACTAAGAACTGGTTCTACTCGAAGCACATGATTATGGTAGAGGAACTTCCAGAGAAAGGAAACAAACTATCCTAACCCCCAGCAGTGATGACTAGCTTTAAATAGTTGAGTTTGATCATCCTGAAGTATAAAGTGTCTCTCATTCCTGCCCTTATCCGGTGCCCTTCTGTTACTTATTTATTCTGGCTCTTTTTTTTTTTTTTTTAACTTGACCAATGAGTAACTTGGGATTGAAATAGGGATGGAAGGGATATGAATAAAAAATGGCTGATAGGTTGTAGCGTTCACTATTTCAAGAAAGCACTGTTGATCTGTACAACGTTTAGTAATAAAACAGCTTTCCCTCAAATTCAAACATACATATGTGCCCCTAAAATAAGCTGTTTGGGGACATAGGGAGACTCTGTGGGAGTTGTGTAGTCTTCTGTTATTAGCCAAACCCAAATGGAGCTGAGCTATATCTTGATCACTCAGGAAAATTGCAGAGGAAATTGATGTCTCCTTGGCTCGCAAGAGATATAATCTTAATGACTGTAGAGAAATACTAATGCCAAATGCTTCCTTCTATACACTTATGATCATTAATATCTGTATCTCAATTTAATGGAGTGAGTAGGATACTTGCAATCCTCTTCCTTTGGGAAGGGATGTCGTTATAAGGTACAACTAGATGAAAGGGAGTTGTAGTGTGATTTGAGGACAAAAACTCTATCACAGGTTTTTTCAAGAAGATAGATTAGAAAAAACTTCCAATGCATCTGAAAATTTTGTTAATCCTGATATTTCACTATAATCATATTATACTAGACTTTTAGTTTTGTTGGCCAGTGCAGACTTACGTGTCTGTATCACTTCAGGAATAACTGTTTATATCTAATAATGATGAAATTCTATGCCAAACCACCTTTGCCTATATGCACCATAATTTGCTCCCAACCCATATAATGCGATGGATGACGTGCCATTCACATTCTGCACTTTTTTTTTTTTTTTTGCCTACTTCTTCTTGAAACAGTTACTTTTTTTTCATCCTCCAAGCATCCACACTGAGCTGACTTTTGCTCAGCCTTCAAGATGAACTCCCAGTGTACATTCTCTGCCACAAAGCTCTGGGTCGCCCTCACGCCCATCCTGCTGTGTGGATCAGGTACTTTATCTATAATTGTCTCTATCAGAGCATGACATTACATCAATACCAAGAAAACATTTTAATTTATCTTCTCCTCAAGTAGACTTTGAACACTGACGGCAGAAATTTGGCTCATTTATCCTGGTGCCATGTATGGCATTGTAAACACCATAACACATAGTAAGAGATTTATAAACAAAATAAATCAAAATACCAGAAATAATACGTTTGCCCAGAGGGAACAGCAAAGTGGTGAAATTGTGAGAAAGTGAGGCTTTCATACCACTCATTTCCTCTGTGTATGGCTGTGCTACTTAAGGTACACAGAGGTACCTTAAGTGTCTTCAAAAAGAAATATCTAGTTTAAAATAAATTTTCAGAGAAGCAATATAATTAAAAGCTAACAGTCCATTAGTGTAACAGGTTTTCAACTTTTTAAAAAAACTGATGGACTACATACACAGTTTGTTAGGGGGAGGAATGCCATCTTAGCTTTAGCGTTTTATTTATTTTTGAGACAGAGAGAGACAGAGCATGAAAGGGGGAAGGGCAGGGAGAGAGGGAGACACAGAATCGGAAGCAGGCTCCAGGCTCTGAGCCATCAGCCCAGAGCCTGACGCGGGGCTGGAACTCACGGACCGCGAGATCATGACCTGAGCTGAAGTCAGCTGCTTAACCGACTGAGCCACCCATCTTAGCTTTAAATAAAAGGGAATCTTGGGCTGATTCTAAAAGATTACACAATGGCTTCACATTCAGAAATTTGGGACAATGTGTTCTCCGTAGTAGTTCCAAATTTAGTGCATATAATAGGGATTACTCTAAAAGAGACTCCTGGTTACTAGTTATACTACTGCTACCAGATATTATTAGCATGAGATGGTGAAATATCTTCTTTTCTCTGATATTAATGCCATTTGTGTTCAACTCTGTTCCATCTAAGATTAAGCTTCCACATTATGTTTTCTAATGATGTTTTCTCAACCTCTATTTTTTGAGGGCAAGATCAAAGAATATTATAACACCATGAGTAGAACTTCAATTTAAAATTATTTTGCCATTTCACCTCCCTCCTCCCCATTTTTTAACTTTAAAGAATGTGCCTTGCCAAGTGATTTGGCTTAAGATAAAAGAATATTTTAAAGCAATTTCAAGTGTATGACAAGATATCTAGAAAATAACTTGCCTTGCTTGAAATTTGATTGTCTAGAAGGATAAATTTAAAAAACCTGATTTTTTAAAAACTGATTTTTATAATATCTGCAAGTAACTAAAGCAATAATTGTCATATCAGGTGCAATCTTATTAGGAATCTTGATTTCTTTCTCAAACAAGCCTTTCTGAATTGATTTATAATATTTATAAATATTGCTTGGTAGTGTTTATATAATGTTTAAACAATGCTTTTATTAAAATAAAGTTTAATGATATATATATATATACCTGAGTTATATACTAAAGTTTGCTTCCATATCTTTGACCCATAGTCTATTAAATTTAGATTTCAATATTTTATCATTCATTAATAATTCAAAGTTTGAGTGAATCATTCCCATATGGCACACGCTGTCCCAGGCACTAGATAAATTGCTATGGACAAAGTAGATATGATACTTGCTTTTGTGGAACCTGCATTAATCTGGATTGAAACTGTCTGGCCCAGAAATATTTCTTTGCTCTTGTCATCTTTCTGTCTGTGTTTGACAAAATCTTTTAAATTGGGGGCCTATCAGGACAAATAATGTCACAGAATTATTTGCTCATGAAAGAAGAGGGACGTGTTGGTCTGTCTGGCACATGAGGAGGCAGGAAGGAAATCTTACAGTCTTACAGGGCCTTTGAATGTGCTATGCATCTATTTCTGGTTGCTTTCAAGATTTTCTTTTTGTCTTTGATTTTCAGCACCTGATTACAGAGTGCTGAGGTGTGATTCTGTTTGTGTTTGTCCTGTATTAGAGTTCAGTGAGCTAGAATTTGTAGGTTGATATCTCTCATCGGATGTGACAAATGCTCTACCAATATTTCTCAGATATTCCTTCTATCTCATTCTCTTGTATCTGCTCTTGGAACTTCAATTACAGGTGTTAGACTTTTAGAGAAGATCTGCGGGTTCTATCGTTTCCATCCTTTTTCTCTCTGCGCTTCAGTTTTGATATGTCCAATTGAACTGTCTTTGCATTCACTAATCCTGTTTTCTGGGCTGGTCTATTGTTAAACCTATCCAATGAGTTCTTCATTTTAGAGGTATTTCAAACATTGCAAGTTGCAGTTCCAGAATGCCCACTAAATTTTTAAAAAATTCTAATTCTGCACTTAAGTATTCCATTTTAAAATCTAATTTGTCCATTTCCCCTATTTTCTTCACTATTAATTATGTTATGTACTAACTTCTGCATGTGAATCATCTCTGGATCTCATTAATTTTTAAATCTCCTTTATTAGCTTTTTCCTGCCTTAATCACATTTGGATGATATATTGTCAGACTACACTATGATGTTTTCCTCTAAAGAGTCTTGAATTTTGTTCTGACAGTCAGCTAAATTATTGGCCGTTAACTCTGATCATAGGGAAACTTGATTTTAGGTTTTGTTACAGCAGGTATGTTTTGTTTTGCACCTACTGCTAGGGTGTGACATTTTCGTGGCTTGGAACCCAAAGACTAGATTGTTCACCAAGGTCTTTGCACACTTGTTTAGCCCAAACTTCAACTTCTGTTTCCTCGGTGTTCTCTGCTGAGCCTCTTAGAATTTTGGTCTACTTTTGTAGGTATACGCCTTAGGCATCAGCCGAAGATCAGAAGGGAATTTTGAACACAGATTTTTAGAGTTTTTACTGTTTTTATCTCCAGTACCTTCCCCTCAAATGTCACCTGCCTTGGCAACCCCAAACAGTGACCTGTATCTTCGTGCTAGCAAGAATCACGGCTCTATCACTCTATTTCCTTGAACTGAGGTTTGGAAGATGCTCTCAGTGAGAACCAGGGAGAACATAGGGTTCACCTTGTGTTCTCTCTTCCTCTCAAGGTTTGAGCTCTGCTGTAGCTGCTGTCCAGTGCCCAGAAAGAGCTGTTAATATGTTTTAACTCTTAACTATTTATAATAACAGGATAAGCTCAATACCATCTAATCCCTCTTACCTTTCGATAATATAAGTTCTTTCAAATACTTTTTATCAAGAAAGTTCTTTCATGTGAAATTCATTATCTTTGTGTTACTAGGCAATCACCATATCACCTTCTTTCTCAAGAATATTGAAATGGGAAGTGGACAAAATACTGTAAACTTGGTCTTTGAGTTTTTATTTCCAGCCCATTGGCCCTGCCAATCTGGTTTTTGACCTCTGCACTCTATGGTATCTTCTGTACACATTCAAGGACTCAGTTTATTTGAGACAATAGGTATATCTGGAATTTTAACTTCCTTAACCTCTGCAGCAACAATGGTTGTTATTAGTAACAACCATACCATTCTTAATATTCTCCTCCTTCTATTAGTCTGACAATATTTTATTGACTCCTCTATGCCATGTACCCTGTAGATGTTTACAGTTTCTCTTCTCAGATTATATTCTTTCTCTGTTCTCCCTAGTCATTCTAATGAACTCCTGTGGCTTCAACCACTGAGCAAATGATTTCTTTGGTCTAGAGTTGTAACTCTAAACTTCCAGGGTTGTGCCTCAAATGTCAACTTCTTTGAAGTTCCTGAATTGTTGAAACAGTACTGGGATGAGCATTTCTGCTGTCATTTCATAGAAAATTGAGAGCATTTTACCCAACTACTGTGCAAATCTCTCTCTTCCTCCCACATCCTTCCCCATCAAGAACTTACTAGCTCATAAGCTCTGTAAAGACAAAGACAGATTCATTCATCTGTGTAGACTTTATAGTGCTCTGGATGCAGCTAATAAAGATCTCCTTGAGTAAATGCTTATTATTCATGTGCTACTGAAAGTCTTATTAATATCTCAAATATAATTGTTCTGCTAGTCACTAAGAAGATTTCGAGTTATTTTTATGGTTATAAGAGGGGAATATTTTATTACAAACATCTAACACAAAGATATTTCTTAGAGGATATTTATTTCTTTACAGAAAAAAGAAAATGTTGCACAGGGTCAGGAAATGGAACTGAACATCGTGGCAAGCAGGAAGATAAACAGCAGAGACTTTTTGCTCTACAAAAAAAGGGGTGAGAGTGAGCTGAGGAGTCAGGAGACTGGAGGGCTGAGAGCTGTGAAGGATAAAGTCAGGGGGAAACCAAAGGACCTTTTAGGCACACAAAAATCCTATTTATGGCTGGAATCTGTTTGCCTTGCTTTAGTAAAGAATCCTCTTTCATCACCCCAGAGCTCCAGTTGAAACAGACTACATTCATTAATAATTTGGGTGAGTGTTTCGTATTTTGTTTTACTTTGAGCTTTAGAATTTGAAGAAGACTGTGTTTCACATCAAGAACAAAAGATTAAGGCACCAGAAGACAGATGTGGCCACAAGAACAATTTGCCTTAATCTTGGGAAAGAGCTTTCTTTAGACCTCCAAAGGCTATAGTAGTTCCAAAGCATTTTACCTGGATCTGATGGCAGAAAGGATAGCGGTAGCATTTACCAAGCACCACTTCCAAAGTATTGCTAAGTGCAGTTTCTTATTTTCTTGGTATATTTGAGCTCCTAAAGGATAGAATCATCCCTGAAACATTCTTTGTTTCTTCTGCCATCTTTAAAATAGACAAGAGGCTTATAGGATGAAGTTTACAGTTGGTCAGTTCGAATGAAAGAAATGAATAAATTAAACAACTTAAGCTATTTTCTCACCTTTTTTGGGCGCATGAATGATCAGGTTTACCTTGATTTCATAGTATTTTTTTAGAAATTAGGGACAGGGAGGAAATCCTCTAAACGTGTTGCCAATCATATAGACTCTGGTAAACAACTAGATCAGTAGTTCTCAGATTTTAGCAGGCGTCAGAATGAGCTGGAGGGTTTGTGAAAACATTTTGGGAGCTCCACCCAGTTTCTGACTCAGGAGATCTGGGGTGGGGCCCAAGACATTTGCAAATCTAACAAGTTCCCAGGAGATGCTAACGAGGCTGATCTGGAGACCTTTCTTTGTGAACCACTGATGGAGATGATATATTAAAATAGAGGACTCTTCACAGATGACATTACAGGAACACTTTGTTCTTGAAATGCCTAAAATATCTTTCACTGCCCTGTAACATAACAAAGTAGAAGGTTCTAGGATTGTACATCCGCAGCTCTGCCACCTGCTCAAGGTGACCTTAGGTAAACCATTTCTATTTGTACCTAAACTTCTTCTTATGAAGGGGTGAGTGGTAAATTTCCTATTTTTCAAGCTCTTTCCAGTTTTTCTAGAATGAAAACTCTCTACAGAATTGAAAGTACATTAAGTCTTCTATCAAGAGCATTAACTAAGTCCTAGTGATTCAGTGACAGTTTTTCCCCAGGAGCTTTTGTTACAATATTCTATCATCAGCCAGACTCTGGAGAAGTGACACACTAAAAATAAGAATAACTAAAACCAGAACTTGACCTTGATCGATCTGTTATACTTTTCACAGTACAAAGATATTAAATGTGCCTGATTGAGATTGGGATCTAGGCTCTCTCCTTCCACATCACACGAGGACAGGCTACACAGGAAAATGGATCAGTTGTCTCTCTGTCTGAAACAAGGAGCACCTTAGCTCTTGGTGTCTGTGCACATCGATTTGGATGGGACAGTCATCCCAAATGAATGAAATAACTACCTCCTTCTCCAAGTTCTCAAAGCAAAAGCATTGCAAATTCAGTTATCTTTTTTTCTGTTATAAAACGAGATTCATGTTTGAAAGTCAGCCATATGAGAGAAAGATATTTTTATTTTATTCCTTTTCCAAAAAGATTCAAATTTTGTACAATCAGAATGCCTTTCTGGGGCTCTTCATATGGAGAAGTTGGTTTAAGGATGTATAATAGACACATAATTTGAAGGCATAAACAAGGCCTAAACCATTAGCTTTGAGCTTCTCCATATGATGACACGTATGCAGTTTAGTTAACCGAGAGCACTGCAAGTTTATTTTCTTGCTATTAATCGCCGTGCTTCTTCTTTTTCAATGGTTGACATTGATTGATATTGTCTAGACAGAATTGATTATATTTCTCACTCGGTTGTTTGGTATAGGATAGATAGAGCTTTGAAAGGAATGGAGTTGCAAGCTTGGCAGCCTTTATCTGTGAACTACCATGTGCCTTGCAGAAGGGACTCGTGCAGCGTCCAGGAGTCACATCTGATCTTAGCTCTAACTTTGAGTTTTCTTCCCTGCATCCCTGTAAGTTCTATAGATCGAACTGATATTTGGATTCCGGCAGGAAGAAGAAAATGATGCAGACAGCAACAGACTGCAAAATTTTAATGAAAATCATGATATTCGTAGAGCAATAACATACCTTTAGATACAAAGTAACTTTCCTTGATATTATGACAAAAGTGTATTTACGAGGAGGATGATCATAGATGACATTTTTGCCTGGACGGTCTTGGTTTACGCCTATTTCCTTGGCACACTTATTCATCATGCTTTTTTGATCTAAAGTGCTTCAGTTTGGATGGTAAATATGGTCATCTTATTCACTGGCAAGTGTAAATCATACTCAAAAAATGACTTCTTTGTGTGTCTCTTAAAGAAATAAGTTGTAAACATTTTTTGATTCCTTTTATGCTTATTATTTCTACAACATTGGGCCCACAACAGGCATTACTTCAGCAAATAATTAGCCTCTGATTCAAAGAGAGTCCCCAGGGGACACACCGCAGGTATAATGGACATGAAACACAAGATGTGGCAACTTGGTTACACCAGTCCTTTCATCGGTGATGACTGGAAATTATATTGCTTATGTATCTGGAAAAACATGACTTAACATCATACCAAATATATTTTGAATTATTATTATTGCTGTCTATGGTGCATAGAAATCCTAGCAAATGTTTTCGAATTATTCAGGAAAAAGGAAGGAATTGTAATGGGTGATCTTTATAGGTAAGAGGGTCCATTATATATGGAAGAGCAGAAAGTTTCCTCATAAGAGGAGTCTTGCAGTTCATTATCTATTTATGTTTATTATTATCTACTTATGTTCATTATCCACTTACATCATAGATACTACCTCCCAGTATCAATGAATATCATAAATTTGTCATAAAATTGTATTCTGACAAACGTGTTTCTAGTTTCAAGCAAATCAAATATTTAGCACCAACTTTGTTCTTAGCACTGCCTTAGCCCCTAGAATATATAAAAGAATGATTTAAAATTCAGTAAAGACGCACAAAGCAATTATATAAATGTAGGTCTACAATAAATAGGAAATATGGTTATGCTGTGGAATGCATGACATATAAAATTTTAAAGGCATTTAAGAGGCAGCAACTGGAATTTGCCTGCCATTCGGGCCTTCGAATGATGCTCGAAAGGCCTGTGCTCGGTGCTTATGTGCCAGATGTCAACCCTTTAGCAGCACTTATGCCAAGAGCTTGAACAGACTGCTGCCAAATCTGCAGTGCAATTAAACAAATGGCACAATAAAGACCCTCCTTTTTATTTACCAAGCTGTTGTACAGGCTTAGGGGCCATTTCACTCCACGTGAAATAAAGGTACTCTCTTTAGAGAAATTCTGGGCACGGCAACAAAGGGAAGAAGAGACCGAAATAACGAATTCTCTGAGAACATTAGAAGAAGTTGTGATTGATATGACTGGCTTCATTCATTCATTCATTCATTTATTTTAATGTTTATTTTTTGAGAGAGAGAGAGAGTGTGCATGTGAGTGGGGGAGGGGTGTAGAGTGAGGGAGAGAGAGAATTCCAAATGCAGGGCTTGATCTCACAACCATGAGATCATGACCTGAGCTGAAATCAAGAGTCTCACGTTTAACCAACTGAGACACCCAGGTGCCCCAAATGTGACTGGCTTTAAATAACGCCATTCTGGAAAATCCAAATAGCTATCAATTTTAGAATGTTTTTCTTAAGGTTAAATATTCAATTGAAGAGCAAGTAAATACATGTTGGGAATTTTTATTTTTATTTATTTTATTTATTTTTAAGAGAGAGAGAGAGAGAGAGAGAGAGCAGGGGGAGAAGGGCAGCGGGAGAGAAAGACAGAATCTTAAGCAATCTCCGAGCTCAGTGCAGAGCCCAGAGCTTGACACGGTGCTTGATTCTATGACCCTGGGATCATCACCTAAGCTGAAATCAAGAGTCTGTCCCTCAGTCGACTGAGCCACCCAGGCACCCCTTTGCGGGGAACTTTGTAAATCCCCTTTCCCCTCAGGAAGATATTAAAACAGGGAGTGGACCTGTTGGAATCTTTGCCCTCCGTTTGCCTGGTAGGCTAAGGCAGCTAGCTAGCTAACTTTAACCATGTGAATAACTTGGCATCATCAGGATAGCAGCTTCTAGTTTTCTTATCCTCTCTCCCTAGACGGAGTAGTTTTTCTATTTCCATTTACCCAGGCCAGAACAGAAAGTAGCACTTTTCATATGTGCAACTGTCATTAAATTCACTAAAATAATGAGTTTTCTTAATGCATTTGGGATGTACTGAAAAAGGGCATCCTACATGTAGAATTTTAGGCAAGAAAGAGAAATACAACGTTTCCTTATTGAAGGAAGCAATGTTTCTTGATTTCACAAAATAGAAAATTTAGAGGTTGTGTCCAGTGATTTAGGATAGTTGTAGAAGTCTATCACTAAAGTCCGTTTCATCAGAACTTTTAAGAAAAGGTGAAGGGTATAACATTGAAGAGAATGGAGAGCCAGAAAAGTTAGGTGGACTGAAAGCTCACGCAGATGGGAGCAGAGTCAGAACGCAAACTGTTCTCTCAACATCTCAAGTAACAAAACTTCCTTATGTAAGTGCCTTCTATAGTTCAGATACAATAAAAATGCCCAGTAGAAACACTAGCATGGAAAGTAGGTAAAGCAATTTTCTGACTATTAAAAAAGCTAATTCAAATGAACATTTTATGAATACAACTGAATGATTGGAAATTATTCTCTGTCTGCTAAAATCTTATTTATCTGTAAAAGACCAGCTGTGTATTCTCCACAAACAGAAATGATCTTAATTAAAACAAACAAATAGAGAAAAACCTGGTGCATAAGCCTCACCCAGGCCAACTAAATCCATGTCTGGAGGATGGGGATGAGGCTTTGTTACTGGGAGAGCATGTATATGGGCTTGTTAGGGCTGTCATAACAAAATACCACAGACTGGAAGCCTTAAGCAACAGAAATTTATTCTCTCACAGTTCTGGAGGTTAGAAGTCCAAGGTCAAGGTGTGTTCAGGTTTGATTTCCTCTGAGGCTTCTGTCCTTGGCTTGCAGATGATCACTTCTTGCTGTGTCCTCAGGTGGTCGTCTTTCTGTCTTGTTGTCCGTGTCCTAATCTCCTCTTCTTCTAGGGACACTAGTCCAATTTGAGTAGAGCCCACTCTAATGACCTCATTTTACCTTAATTACCTCTTTAAAGGGTGCACTTTAAAGGTCACATTCCAAGGTACTGAGGTTAAGACTTTAACACATGAATTTTGGAGGGGACACAATTCATCCCATAACAGCATCCATGGGTTAGAAGTCCTACTTCAGAGGATCTCTGAGCTGCTTAAGGGCACTGCACACATGGGGATGTTTGGAGCAAACTTAATATAGCTCATATTAGCTTAATACAGCTAATAACAGGCTGAGCCTTGAAGTCAGCTTGTGTTAAAGGTGAAGAGCCCTGAGCTGCAAACGCAGTATGGGATGCTGGAAACATACAGGAATTGTCAATGGCGAAGGCAGCTCTGTTGACTGGTAATTACATAGGTGTGTAATTTAGCCATTCCAAGTCTTACTTTTCTTATCTGAAAAATAGGAATGATACCTCAGAGATTATTTTATAGAATAACTGTAATAGTATTCGAAGTGATAACATAGTGACTAAAGGGCAGTAGTACTCAAATACTAGCAAAAATGGGATTCTAGTCCTCACTCTGCCACTTATTATCTGAATTTATTTTTTACCTCTGTTATAACAAATTCCTACAAGCTTAGTGGTTTGAAACATTAATTTATTATCTTACAGTTCTGGAGGTCGGAAGTCTGACATGGGTCTCATTGGGCTAAAATCAAGGAATCAGTAAGGCTGTGTTCCTTTCTGGAGGCTCGAGGGGAGAATACATTTCTTTGTCCTTTCCAGTTTCTAGAGGCTGCCTGTACTTCTTGGCTCATGATTTCCTTCCTCACCCTCAAAGCCAAAATCTCTCTGATCCTGCTTCTGGTCATTGTCACATCTCTTTCTCTGACTCTAGCCAGGGAAGATTCTCTGCTCTTAAGGACACATGTGATTAGATTGGGCTCATCCAGGATGATTTTCCCATCTCAAACTCCTCTACTTAATCACATCTTCCGAGTCCCCTTGGCCAAATAAGGTGACATATTCACTGGTTCACAATAATGGAGGCCATTATTCTACCTACTACAGTATCCCTGGACACAGTTTCTCTAAGTCAGTTCTTTCACAATAAAATGAAGGTGTTATTGTCACTGACATTAACTCGAGAGGTTTGTTATAAAAACTTGATACATGATTTCCTATTTGAGAGTAACAGTACTACAATGAATAAGCTTAATCTTTATTCTGTAGCCATATGAGAAACAAAGACTGATTATCAAAATCATAAACAGAAATTCTATCAATTTTCCTTACATTGTGGTAAATTCTTACATTTTCTTTTTTCTTTTCTTTTCTTTTCTTTTCTTTTCTTTTCTTTTCTTTTCTTTTCTTTCTTTTCTTTTCTTTTCTTTTCTTTTCTTTTCTTTTCTTTTCTTTTCTTTTCTTTTCTTTCTTCCCTCCTCTATCTGACCCTTATCTCAGTGATTCCCTTTTACTTTAGTGATAGCTCTCTCTTACCGTCCAAGTCCAAAGTTCTGTCCTTACTTTGGAAGTGTACCACAATTGCTATCACATCTGTTAACTAATCAAGATACCACTTTCTCTGAGAGTTCTAGACCAAAAACAAAAACAAAAACAAAAACAAAAATTGAAACTTGGACCTGGTCCTTATCTATTAGATACTAAACTTGATACCGAGATCAATGCCATATTCTAAGATCCCTGAAAGTCAGAATTTATTGCGCTAGTCCTAAAATAAACTAATGATATAATTTGGGAGTACACATGACTAATTGTTTCATTTGTTACTCTTCTCCAATAAGCTTGTAGAAGCTGGGCCTACTTGACACAGGCAGAATAAAGGGGTAACCAATACATATTATCCTTTGATCTGTTATAGTCACACAATAAAAAACAGTGCTTCGGAATTGGGTCTCATGGTCAAAGATATCAGCTGATAGCTGAGAGCTGATAGTTTAACCCTTGGTCTGCTATTATTCACTAGCTGAGTGACCTTGGGAAAGTTTTCCCTTATATAAAACTTCCTCATCTGTTAAATGGTGATGATATCTAACTTATAGGTTTGATTTGGATAACAAATACTGCATGGAATACATCTATCACAACATCTACAATAAAGGAAATGCTCATTGTTTGACTTTTGTTATTATATTTTGTCTTCAGCTTTCCAAATGGCTGATATGAAGAAAATGGGCAAGAGGAATAATTTAGATTGATAATAACTCATAAAAATTAGTCTCTTCTTTCCTATGTGAAGACCCACAGACACAGGAAGCAAACATGTTGAGCAAATTCAGAAATGTAAGTATTTTCCCGGTGTCTTCCTTTTCCTCCCTACCAAAGATGGTCAGCTTTCCTCTATCAGTTTCTTCTTGATTGCCCACCAAAAGAAAGGTCTTTCACTTTGAGATCTGTCCTTTGAATTTCTGTAATGCAGAATCTGAAGAAATGGGTGAATAGGAGGAGGAAAGGGGGTAGCTTTTTTTTTTTTCCTTTTGAAATGTGCCAGAGGAACTATTGTAGGAGTAAAAAGAAGAAAAGAGATTAAAAAAAATTTTTTTTAATGTTTGTTTATTTTTGAGACAGAGAGAGACAGAGCATGAGCAGGGCAGGGGCAGAGAGCGAGGGAGACAGAATCTGAAGCAGGCTCCAGGCTCCGAGCTGTCAGCACAGAGCCCCATGCGGGGCTCAAACTCCCCAACTACGAGATCATGGCCTGGGCAGCAGTCAGAGGCTCAACTGACTCAGCCACCCAGGTGCCCCAAAGAAAAGGGATTTAAAAACGTATTACTGTTTCACTTTTGAATTATTTTGGATTATGTATTTACTTTAAGATGTTAAGCAATACATTAAGAAGTTAGTTTTTTGAAATCAGGTTTTAGTGATGAAGCTATTCATTTGCTATACAGCAAATTGTGATAAGCTAGGATCGGAAAACAGCAAATATTGAGAGAGAAAGAGAGGAAGAGGCAGAGCCTGGAAGGAGTGGCCTGTGAAGAGGGAAAGAGGAGACCAGACAAACTGCTCATTTCAGAATCCTGGCTGGGGTCAGACCTGCGATAGGAGCTGGATGTATCCATATTCAGCTACTTGGAGTTCACATTTCAGGTCATATTTTAGGCAAGGCAAGCCCACAGATCAATTTGCTAACCTCAGATTTTGAAAAGCCTTAACAACTGGTTTACTTTGGGTCTCATGGAAACAAATAACTGGCTTTGCTAACGGGACATTTTTCAGCTGGTGGTTTTGGCTCCATCATCACAGACAGAATCAGGGATCAAAATCAAGCCTTGACTGTGACTGAGCGGATGCAGACATGTCAAATAAAAAGTGACATTTTCTTCTTGGACAAAGATCACAGATTATATGCTCCGGCGTTTTAAATTTTGGCTTTGTCTTTGGGCTATATTTTAATTCTGGTATATCGTCCTTTATTTCCCCAACTCTTTCCTGGAAACAATGGCAGTTTTCATCCAGAGACTGATCTTGTGTCCAGGTAGCTGATAGCTGATGTCTTTTATTTGTGGACCAGATGCTGGTTTAATTTTTTTTAAGTCCCTAGCCACAACCTTAGAAGCTCATTAATATAGAAGGTAGAAGCTGTAGTAAAATCAGGAAAACTGCAGTTTTTATCCTTTTGGTTTAATCCAACATACTGCAAACAAGCACCCAGGTTTTCAAAGACTTGTTCTCAGAGCTATGGAAGCCCACATCAAAACAAGGTCTGACTCCTACAATTAAATGAATGATGATCTGGTTCATGAAACTTACAAAAACATACATCACCACAATGAAAGTTAAAAAAGGATCATTATGAGGCACCTAATCTGTGAATACAAAGAAGGAAAAGGAGAAAGGTCAGTGAAAAGTTCACTGGAAAGATATTTAAGCCGATGATATTTAAGATTAATCTAAGATTAAGCAACATCTATTTTTAATACTGTCTATAACTTCTTTTTCTTATCCTAAAAGTTATACATGTGCAGGTTATTTGACAAACACCGAAACATCACAATCCGGTACAAGACAAGCACATTAGCAATTTATTTTAGTCTTTCTTTTTAGGCAATTTAATTTAGTCTTTCTTTTTAGGCATAGTTTTTACATAGTTAAAGTTTATCTGTATAATTTAAATCCCATTTATCTTTTTAAAAAAATGTCAGGAGCACTTCCTCATGTTTTTTACTTTGTCAATAATTGCACTGTCCGCATAAAATGTATTTGCCCATACCGTAATTTTAATTTTTTTTACTTTTGTTTTTTTTTTTTAACATTTATTTATTATTGAGAGACAGAGAGTGAGCAGGGGAGGGGCAGAGAGAGAGGGAGACATAGAATCTGAAGCAGGTTCCAGGCTCCTAGCCACCAGCACAGAGCCCAACGTGGGGCTCGAACCCACAAACCGGGAGATCGTGACCTGAGCCAAGTCAGACGCTCAACTGACTGAGCCACCCAGGCGCTCCTTCCCGCACTGTAATTTTAAACAAACCTTTTATTGGGTATGTAAATGGCTTCCTTTTAAAACATTTCTTTGCTTGCTTGTTTGTTTTTTGTCATTATGAGGCTCAACAATGTGACTTGTACTTTTGGTATTGTTTGCTGCTTTTTAAAATTTCCTTAAAATATTTTTCTGGAAATTGCCTCTTGAGTGTGAACACTTGAAGGTATAAAGGGGCTGATACAGGAATAGTGTTTCAGATACAACATCATCATAGCAGGGCTATTTCCCCAGTTGTGAAAGTAACTGTGAAAAAATAAACTTGATCTGGAAGGATGACTGTGGCTGTGGAGATGATTTTCCACATAGGTCTTGTGTTAATATGTGAACATAGAACCCTATATATACAAAAACAAAAATAAAGCAGAAGTCCGCAAGCATGTTTTATTGTGAATCCTCGAATATATAGCATTTTATAGAGATAAGATGTTTCTGAATGGGAGACAGAAGAGATTTACAGTTTGCCTGGGAGGGCAGAGTGTGGTGAATTACAAGTAAAAAGTAACTTTAAGATAGAATGAGGGAAGCTGCTAATTGTGTAACTGTGCTTATAGAATCCAGATAGCTAAACACAGAGTACTTGAGGCTCTGATTCAAAAATTATATAATGGAAGAGCTAATGATGAAGCACCAGGCAAATAAAGCTCACACAGAGAATCTAAAAAAGATCTTATTTTTCTAGGGATGAAATTGTGGCTAAAGAAGAGGGAATATGGACTGGACCAATCCAGGAATGGGACCTTAAGGCAGTTTCTTTTGGTTAGGGGGATCACAGAAGAATCTTAGGAAGATTTTCTGGACTAAATAGGGAGTTGATCTTGGCTGTTGAGTAGCATGAAATCACCTCAAATCTAACAAGGGTATCTCTTCTCAGGTAAGGAAATACCAGTGTGCCCCAACTCATCCACAGAGAATGGAGAGCTGACTGTTCTCACCTACCACCCGGTAATGGCCACAATAAGAGAAAAACACCAAGCCAGCCTATGTGCTTTAGCCAGAAATGATCCCGTTTTACCTCTGAGTGATAGAGGCAAAGAGAAATGCATCCACCAGCTCTCTAGCAGTTTCACATGGAGCTCTATTTTGTTTGCTTTAATGTTTTAGAAATAAAACAAAAACAAAAACCCAGTGCTAGATCCCCATTCTCCTAGAACTAGAACTCTTTCTTACAGGGAAATCACTGCATGTTATCTAAGCGGAGTTGATCTTTTCTCCTGCTAGAGGAGTCAGAAACAAACATGGTCTTGAGCAATTAGAGTACCCAACCTACTGACCACCACGAATGGTTTAAGGGTGGGCTTAATATATACCGCAGGACAATCAAGGTCTGTGCAGTTTTTACCAGCCCTCTTTCCTCTGGGCTGACCAATACCTGGTTTTGTTTTTCTTGACAGAGAATGAAGGGAGACAGTATCTTATTGTGTTTTAATTCCCTGGACCCATCCATGCCTAAAGCCCTTATCCATGACCCTCTTTATCATGCCTAAGCCAGATTGCAAAATTTCTGTCAGCTATGACAAAAAATGTACTGACTAATACAGGTCATGTATTCCTTACATGCCACTGAAATGACTTTGTTAAAGAAAAAGCAGTATTTATTTGGAAAACTCTGAAGTGAAGGAAGAAAGAAAATATATTGTATTTCCTTCTTGAGCCATTAGGCTCAAGTTCCTGAGGATCCTCATGACCTAACTCACCCTGGAAAAGTTCAGAGGCTTTGTATAACAACAACAAGACTAGATGGTCAAATGCACTTACAAGTATTTATTAAGTTCACAGGAATAAAACAAATTTAACATTGAATAAATATAATGGAATTGATTATTATTTTTTAAGTTTATTCATTTTGAGACAGAGAGAGAGCTTGCACGTGTGCACACACACAAGCAAGTGAGGGAGGGGAATAGAGAGGGGGGTAGAGAGAATCCCAGGAAGGTTCCATGCTATCAGTGCAGAGCCTGACTCAGGGCTTGAACCATGAGACCATGACCTGGGCCAAAATCAAGGATCAGATGCTTAACCAACTGAGCCACCCAGTTGCCCCATGTTACTTATTTTTAAAGTAAGCTTTAGTATCATGGATATCAATTAATTTCTATATACTATTCTTTGATTGCTAAAAATTTTTTTGAGTATTTTAAAGAAATTTCTCCTCCACATTCCTAGTAAAGTCATTGTAAATTTCTTTTGCTTTATTTCATACTAAGAAGTATTAAGTATAAGCCTCCTTCCAAATGGTCAACAGTTTCTAGATTTTATGACTTTGAGTCACTTGTGCCTAAATATTCCATCTTTACAATGATGCAGAATAATCTGAATGCTTGAGATAGAAAACGCTTCATGTATCATTTGCAAATTATTTCCCTATGTCTTTCCCAGCACCTGGACTAAATAATTTTCACTCTTCCCTTGACAAGTTTAGACTATGGTACAAATCACCATCCTGTCTAGGCAGGATTCAGCCTGAACACCTCCTCACAAGCTCTGGAGTGCTTCTTTTCTCTCTCCACAGAGTAAATTACAGAAGCCTTTATCCTTGTTCTGACGTCACTAAGGTTGTTTAGCAGTTTAATTATTCACAGGGCTCCTGGGAGGAGCTGACCTCCTGGGATGCTCCCTTGCAGGCATCAGAAATTAATATATTTGGGGCGCCTGGGTGGCGCAGTCGGTTGAGCGTCCGACTTCAGCCAGGTCACGATCTCGCGGTCCGTGAGTTCGAGCCCCGCATCAGGCTCTGGGCTGATGGCTCGGAGCCTGGAGCCTGTTTCCGATTCTGTGTCTCCCTCTCTCTCTGCCCCTCCCCCGTTCATGCTCTGTCTCTCTCTGTCCCAAAAATAAATAAACGTTGAAAAAAAAAGAAATTAATATATTTATCTTCTTATTCCCATTATTTTGATATATTCCTGCTCAATTTAAGTGAGGACTGCCCATTACAGAAAACTGATAAATTGATTTCAAGGCTATTTCAAGACAATGTCTATTCTTGGATACAAAATAAGATGATTATAGAGACTTTGGTACTCAGGTACGTGATGTTGGCCTGAATTCTCTTTACCATTTTAATTAAACATTTAATTACCATTTATTATGATAAAGTTGGAGGTGAGAAGCTTCATTAGAAACTCAGCATCATTCCATCTCCAGGAACTATACAAATTACCCACGTACTTTTGTTAAAGCTGTTATAATTCTAAGAGCATTGGAAAACCTTGGCTCCTGTGCAGTAATAAGAAAATCTGACATATCCCTTTATGGGGTAGGAGAAAACTGTAGCAATTTAAATACTCCCCTACCCCACAAAATTCACAGATTCTTCATTTACTATTTTTGATACTGGTTTGTTGTACCTTGGCCCAGCAGAAGAGGTTGTCACATTTTGATGTATACAATCATTATTTAGGAAGCTTACTAAAATGCAGATTTCTGGGCTCTACTCCCATATATTCTGGTTCAGTAGACCCAGAGAGGGTCTAAGGCATAAATTTTCAACAAGCTTCCCAGATGCCTCGATTGAAAGTGTTCCATGGGCTATATTTTGAGGAACATTGCCATAGGGGGTAGAGTATTCAGCTGTTTTAAGGATACCCCAGGGATTCCTACAGCCTCTCCAAGCTGTGTAGAAATGGGATCAAGATGCTTTACTATTAACGCTCCCAATAAGTTTTGACCAAGATGGAGAAAGATAGAGGAGAAATGGCTATTTAATTATGGGTTCAGATTTTTTTCACCATGATATTACCTTTGATTCTGACAAGGACATGATTTGCAACCCGGAAGAACATCTGGCGGGTCGGCAGTCCAGAGTGTAGCTTAGTGTTAGGCCAAGCAGAATTCAGATAGAGCAGCATGTTTGTGGGCTGGTGCCCAGTAATTACAGTTGGTGAGAAGAGTTCCAATATGCTTTAACTGCTCGTGATGTTTTATGGTCATGGTCAGATCATTTATCAGCATCCTACATTTGTCCAGCATAATTTCTGTTCCCCACTCTGAGCTGTGATTTTAACAGATTGTTTCTAGCCAAGGTCATAGCTGGAGGTAGAATGTTAGTTCACGTTAACTAATTTCAGCTGGGAACAGAACCACAGCAGTGTATCTTGTTTGTTTTTTTGTCATTGTTCCTAAGAAACTTGGATGGATACTGCTTTGCCCACTTTGTTCTCACCTATCCTTTGCACTCCTTTTCTCCCAGAAAGGGTTTCCTTTAGTACTCGGGTTGACCTGAGTGCATAACATTTACTATTAACTAGAATTCCAGTAGTAAAGTGAAGCAAGCAAGCAACCCGGAGACCACTTTTTGTGAGTCAATGTGGATGTGAAATGTCTCAATTTTCCATAGAAGAATAGTTTGGTAAATGTGTAGATAATTAAATCTCAAATGAAATGTGTTAGTTTTTGCATATTCCTATTTTTTCCCAAGTTCCAATAGAATGAATTGGCTAGCAAAACTAGCAAAATGACTTTTAAGATTCAAATTGTATGTGATATGATTTGGTTTAGAGACAAAAGCTGAGCAAATAAATGAGAGCTGCATGCCCCTTTTCATCAGAGAAATGGAAAGCTAGCATATTACTAACTTGGCTATAGAAGCTGAGTTTATTATATGTTTGTACTGACTTAAGTGCTTCATACAATGAAAATGTAGCAACAGACAAGAAGAGTTGCTCTATAATCCACAAAATATGCTCTGTTTTTGGCTTGGCACTAAAAATGAGCAGGTGGCATCACTTTATGCAGTAGATAAAGTCTGGAAAATGTGTTTGCAAATTGAATTTTTATTTTAAGGAATCACATATTAAATTTTCTGGAGATGGACAACTTTATAAAGGAATTCTATAGTGATTGTTTTTTAAGGTAGGGCTAGCAATTCTTTTTATAAATTCACTCCTAATATTTCCATTTTAAAATGCTATAGCATACGAAGGGCCAGGAGAATGGCACCTAGCCATCCAGAGACCCATGGTCCAATCTCATCACTATTCACTACTTTACTATAGACTTGAGAGGACTGTATCAGATGATTTCTAAGAACACATTCATGTCTAAAATGTCAGGATTCGAAGTGCAATTTTTTAGTGAGCCAATCTGTTCAAAATAAAGGAGGATTAAGACTTGACAGTTGTTAAAATATTTTAAAGCTGCACTATCCAGTACAGTAGCCACTAACCACATGTGGCTATTGAGCTCTTGAAATATGGTTGGTCCAAATTGAGATGCACTATAAATGTAAAGTACATATTGGACTTCAAAGACGTAGTGAAATATCTCATGAATTAATGTTGATTATTTTATGTTGATTATAGGTTGCAGTGATAACATCTTAGAAGACTGTATTAAATACAACATACTAGAATGAATTCCATGTATTTCTTTTTTAATTTTAAACATGAACCTTCTTAAATTTTAATAGTTTAAATTTAGGCAATTAATAATGATCTAACACATTTAAAATAAAAATTTTAACTGCCATATATGGCTCACGTTATATTTTCATTGGGCAGCACCACTCTAAAGGGATAGCATATCCTACTAAAGAACCCTCCTGAAGATCAGAGGACTTCCCCCATTCCTGATGGAAAGCCTTGGTGATATAGAAGAGATTGTTTGAAGATAAGATGAAAACACTATTTTCTAGAAGAGTAGTTCACAGAACACTAGTCCTGTGAGGTGTATCACTGTAGCTGAGTGAGTTTAGGCAACACTGTGTCCCTCTTACTGAGGCACTGGCATAATGAAAGCTTAACTAAAGTCACGGGCAGTTAATGAAACTTGCTTCTCTCATGTTAATGCACAAATTCATTTGAAACAGGATCCTTTTATTTTTAAATGGTAACTGGTAGCAGTCTATAGACTCAAGAAAGTTACTTTGCGACATGCTATTGGAGTAGATAATCACCACGTCCCTTTTGGCTGCTGTTGGTTTATAGGCAGTTTATAGAAGCTCAGCTCTTACAAAATTGTACTTGCTTCTGTGTATGCATGCCTCTTTTCTAAAAAAAAAAACCTCCCTCTACTCTATAAAATTCTTTCTTTCACTTTTCTACGTGGTTTGAAATATTACCAGTTAACTGTGTTTGTGTTATCAATCCTATTTTTTTAATCCTAATTTGCCCGTCCCCCAAAGAAGGTATATATAGTTAAGGGTTCAAGGAGGTTGGGAGTGAGGGAGAACCACAATGTGTAAGAGAGAGGCAGGAGAGTTGGGAGATTCTGAAAAGGTATTTGTCCTTCTGGAAATATTATGTTGAATGTATTTCTCACCGAGAATCGTGCTGCTATGGATTAAACAGGCTGCTGTGGACTAGCCGGGGAACCTAAGTATGATTTATAACTTGACTTTCCAGGGAAATTGCATTCAGCATTCCAAAAAGCCAATTTATAAGCAAATGTTAGGAATGTAAATTGCAAGTTGGACACTACCAGGGTATAGATTGACTCAAAAGCTCAGGGGATAAAAGCAATCAATATCCTGTATTTGTTTCAATGCTGTACCTTGCTTTTCATAGTAAGCCCCCGCTTTCCCAAACAGCGGGGAGATGGAGAGAATGACAGAACAAACATGTTTATGACAATGTTTATAGGCTCTCATAAATCATAAAGGAATGTCGAGAAGTAATGTCAAGCACTTACTTCCCTGGGTGACTAAATAGTGAGGTTTTTATTCTTAAAACTACTTCTTCATAGAATAAACCAAATAATTTTCTTCTCTCATAAAACATGTAAAGAGTAGACAGACACATGCACATACACACACTCCCAGACTCAGGAAATCCAGACACTCCTTCAGAGTTCCTAAGGAAAAATAAAGTGCAGTGTTTGGATTCAGTAGAATAGAATGGAACATTCACTGGTGATGAGTCTCTATTGACTGGAGGTACTCCAACCGGGGAGCCTGAAATGGTATAGGAACATGGGGAATTTAAATGAAAGTATTATTTTAAAATAAAATACTGACAGTTTATCAAGAGTGAAAAAGATGCATATCAAAAACCTATTCTCAGATGTTGAGCACTTGTTTTAAATAGATTTCAGGAAGACTTTCTTTGACTTGACCTCCTTGTTGAATTCCCAAATGAAAGATATGTTTCTTTTTCTAATCTGCATTTTTTAGATACCATTTACATTTAATAAATAAACCAATTTCACATTTATGTGTTGATGCATTTTAGAAAGTATATACAATCATTAACTACTGCTACATTTATAATATAGCGTATTTCCATCACCCTAGAAAGTTCCCTTGAGTCCCTCAGTATGCTCTACTCCAGGTTGTTACCTTCAGATTCTGGTGACCACAGATCTGCTCTTACTGTCATTTTCCTTTTCTCGATTTTGTATCGTATAGGTGGAATCTTATCGTATGTGGTATCTTGTGTCTAGCTTCTTTTACGTAGCATAATGCTTTGAGAATCACGTAGCCGTTTGCCGCTTTCAGCGTGTAGTGGTTTTTCACAGCACAGGTACACCATAATTTGTTTATTCATTGACTCATTGATAGAAAGTTGAGTTGTTGCCAAGTCTGTGGGGGATTTTTTGGGCAATTATGAATAAAGCTGCTGTAAATGTTGGCAGACAGGTCTTTATGTGGACATAGATTTTCATTTGCCTTAGGGCATAAGAAAGGATTGCTGAATCATATGTTAAGTATATGTTGAACTTTATAATAACTGCCATCCTGTTTTCCAGGTTGGCTGTACCATCTTGCATCCCCACTGGTGACATTCCAGGAGGTAGTCAAGTCACCTTTACCCATATATGTATCGTCAATCTTTCTTTGAATTTTAGCCATTCTAGCGGGTGTGTATAAGTAATGCATTATACTTTTCATTTGTATTTCCCTAATGTCTGAGGGTGTTCAGCATCTTTTCATGCAATAGTTTTCCATTTGTATATCTTCTTTGGTGAATTATCTATTCAAAACATTTGCAGAATATTTGCCTTATTATTGAGTTCTAAGAGTTTGTATGTTCTGGATATACTTCCTTGGTGAGATATGTATTTTCTGCACATTTTTCTATCTGGCTTGCTGTTGCATTTTCTGAAAGCCTTTTATAAAATAATAACCTTTTAATTTTCATTTTATTTGTGCTTTTCGTGTTCTAAGAGATCCTTGCCTAACTCAAGGTCACAGAAATTTTCTTCTGTTTTCTACTGAAAGTTTTATAGTGTTAGCTCTTTTATATAGCTCAAGATACATTGAGAATTCAAATTTTGTATATAATATGAAGTATGAGTTGATATTTATTTATTTTGCTGACAGGTATGCAATTGTTGTAGCGTTGTTTGTTGAAAACAGTATTTTTTTTTTAACTGAATTATCTTGCTACCTTTGTCAAAAATCAATCAGTCTTACAGGGTGGTTCTACTTTTGCTCGATCTATTATTTGCTTGATAAGTTATTTTGACTATTCTAGGTCCTTTGCAGTTCAATATCAGTTTTACAATCAGCTTGTCCTCCTTAGAAAATAGACTTGAGGGGCGCCTGGGTGGCTCAGTCGGTTAAGCGTCCGACTTCAACCAGGTCACGATCTCGCGGTCCGTGAGTTCGAGACCCGCGTCGGGCTCTGGGCTGATGGCTCAGAGCCTGGAGCCTGTTTCCGATTCTGTGTCTCCCTCTCTCTCTGCCCCTCCCCTGTTCACGCTCTGTCTCTCTCTGTCCCAAAAATAAATAAATGTTGAAAAAAAAAATTAAAAAAAAAGAAAAAAGTTAACATCTTAACAATATTGAGTCTACCAACCCATGGACATGCATATGTCTGCAATTATTTGTAGATTCCTTAGGATTTTCTATACAAATGATCATTTCATCTGCAAATAAAAACCATTCACTTCTCCATTCCCTTATCTTATTGCACTGTCTAGAACCTACAGTATAATGTTGAATATATGTGATGAGAGCATGCTTACTTGTCTTGCTCCCTCTCTTGGGGAAAAGCTTTCAGTCTTTCAACATTGAGCATGATGTTAGCTTTGAAAATTTTGAAGATAGGCTTTTTCAGAGTGAGGAAGTTTTCTTCTGGTCCTAGTTTCCTGGGAAATATCTTAGGTTTTGTTTTTTTACATCATGATTTGGTATTGGAGTTTATAAAAATACTTTTGAGATTGTGACTCCTTTGAGATTATTATAAAATTGAATCTTAATTTGTTAAAATTGTGAATTACATTAATTGACTTTTGAATATTAAGCCAACTTCACAATTACTAAATTTTGGTAAGGATTTTTGTTTCTATGTTCCTGAGGACTATAGGTCTGTAGTTTAACAAGTTGTTCCAACATTTACAATATACTCATTCAACTCATCACTGCCTACCTTTGAATAATATAGTTACATTTTATCACTCTTCTCTCTTACCCACTGTACACATGTGTTTCCATCTTCCCACCCCACCCTTGGCTACTTGAAAATTTTTCTGTTCGTCATTGCTTTTAAGAAATTTGATTTTGATGTTCCTTAGTGCTGCTTCCTCCACTTATTTATTCCTGAGGGCCCCTTATCCCTCTCCTTTGTTTCCAGGAATCCAATTATATGGGTGTGAGATTGATTTTGGCTCACAGACCATTGGTCTTTTCTTCATTATTGACTTTTTAGTCTTTTTGCCTTCTTTGCTTCATTGTGGGTTGTTTCTAGTGTCATCAAGTTCACTGGTCATTTCTTTAGGGTCTAATCTAATGTTAATCCAACTCGGTATTTCATTATTTTAGATATTATATTTTCCACTCCAAAAATTATATTTAGGCCTTGTTTATATCTTTCATTTCTGTCCTTATTATGCTCATGTCTTTCCATACCCTGAACACATAAAGCATATTTATAATACCTGTCCTGAATTCTCTGTCATTTCTTGTTCTGTTCCTATTAATGGGTCATATTTTCCTGTTTCTTAGCATTCCTGGTACTTTTCAACAGGGTGCCAACATTGTAACTTTTGTCAGTTGGGTGCAGGACTTTATTTTAACATATCTTTTTAAGGTGTATTGGGTATTTTTCTATCACAAAATCAAGTTACTTTGACTCAGTTTGAAAATTTTCAGACTTGCTTTTGAGCTTTGTTGGGCAAATACTTAGCAGCCTGGTCTGTGACTAGTTTAGATTCATAACTAATGTGATATCTTTTTAAGGTCTTGTGTATTATCTGATGCCCTAAGTATTACAAGGTCTTTCCACTCTGGTCAGTGGAAATACAAACTATTCTCAACTTTACGTATGCCCCCCAAGATTTGACCTATTGCTTTTTGGTATTTTTTCCCTCCACCCTTGAATAAGTTTTTCTCACCATACAAAGATGTATACTCAGCTAAAGACTAAAGAGAACCCTTCTAAAGATCTCTAGAGGTTTTGCTCTATAGCTCCTTTCCTTCCAAAAATTCTATCCTGCAGATCCTTATCAGCTTGGCCTCCTCAAACTGATTTTTGTCTCCTCAACTCAGTAAGACTGCCAGGGTGTGTTTGGGTACGTGCTACTTCCTGCAACCTGCCGTTTGGCAGTAAGCTGGCATGATTATAGTTACCTCATTTTTTCCCCTTCTGTCAGGGATCACTGTAATGCTTTTTCAAATCTGAAAGCCATTGCTTCATATATTTCGTCTGATTGTTTCTAGTTGTTAATACGTAAGGGTAAATTTGGTAGCTGTTACTCCATCACGGCCAGATGAATTATATACTTTTAACACTGAAAATGAAAATCCAGCCCTACTGAAGCTAAGTAAATCTTTCTCCATTCACATTCATGAAAACGAAGCTCGGCTTCCAAGTAACTAGTAGTCTCAACTTGTTTAGGATTGGCCAATCAAGATGGCTGCATAAGGCCTCCCTCACACGTATCCTCCCCTCAACAACAATAATTTGGCATTTATCCATGGACAAAAGTACTTGTGGGAAATTTGAGACCTAGGTAGGTGATTCTGAAACCATAGTGCAATCCAAGGCTGAGAAGAGCCATTTTGAGAAAGCAGGCTCACAACCAGGTGGCTGAATTGCCAACTGTGGTCCCAGCTACAGATAAAGCAACAGGCTTCATACCTATGAGAACTCAGCTACGGCCCCATTTGCATTTGGGTTTTTCACCAGCACCATGCACTAAGGGACCCAGGAGGAGTCCCACTAACTCATGTTTTGGGTATGTCTATACAGACCTCAGTTTTAGCTGTGGACACTGACAAGCCTGTGAACTAGCTCTAGCCCCTGGCAGCTGTAGTCCAGGAGTCCCTGGAGGTAAAGCCCACCACATCTGGTTAGACTAGATTCTGAAAAGGCCCTGTAACTGGTCTCCAGCCCATCCAGTTTTGCTGCCATGGAGACCCTGCAAGAGACACTCCCATCTGTACTCCTGGAGTCCTGAAAGGGCCCTATACTAGGCATCAACTCCCTCCTACTTGTATCACAAGGAGCTGTGAACAAGGCAGGATAAATTCTATTCGGGGCCCCCGGAGATCCTAAAAGGGCCCTAAATGCAGTAGTCTTTTTAAGAAATAGTGTTGAAAAAAGCAGACATTCAAATGTAAAAGAATGAAATTGGGGGGTGCCTGGATGGCGCAGTTGGTTACGCATCTGACTCTTGATTTCAGCTCAGGCCATGATCGTGCAGTTTGTGATAGAGCCCTGCATTGGGCTCTAGGCCAGATGCAGTGGACAGTGCAGAGCCTGGTTGGAATTCTCTCTGTCCTTCCCTCTCATACCCTCCCATTCTCTCTCTCTCTCTTTCTCTCTCTCTCTCTCTCAAAATCAATAAAGTTAAAAAAAAAAGAATGAAATTGGACCCCTGTTTTACACCACTTATAAAAATAGCTTCAAATGGATTAAAAACTTAAGGGCAAGACATGAAACCATTCAAGTCCTAGATGAAAACACAGAGAAAACTCCTTGACATTGATCTTGGCAATGAAATTTTGGATATGACACAAAAAGCACAAGCAACAAAAGCAAAAATAAAGTGGGTGTACATGAAACTAAAGTCTCTATACAGCAAAAGAAACAATCAACAAAAAGAAGAAGCAACCTATGGAATGGGAAAAATATTTGCAAACCATATATCAGATAAAGGGTTAACATCCAACATATATAAGAAACTCATACAGCTCAATAGCAAAAATAATTCAAATCAAAAATGGGTAAAGACCCTGAATAGACATTTTTCCAAAAAACCTGCAGATGGCCAACAGGCATATGAAAAGATGCTCATCATCACTCATCATCAGGGAAATGGAAATGAAAGCCACAATGAGGTATCACTTCACACTTGTTAGAATGGTATTATCCAAAAGACAAGAGACAATAAGTATTGATGAAGATGTGGAGAAGAATCCCCTAGTACACTGTTGGTGAGAATGCAGATTTGTACAATCAATATGGAAAACAGTATGGAATTTCCTTAGTAAATTTCAAATAGATCTATCATATGATCCAGTAATCCCACTTCTGGGTATATATCAAAAGGCAATGAAATCACCATCTCAAGAAGATAACTACACCCCCATGTTCATTGCAGCATTATTTACAATAACCAAGATGTGGCAACAACTTAAGTGTTCATCAGTGGATAAATAGATTTTTTAAAAAAGTGAGATAGATACATACACACACACACTTGAATATTATTCAGTCAGGAAAAAAGAAAGAAATCCAGTCCTTTCTGACAACATGGGAAGACTTTGAGAGCATCAGGGTAAATGAAATAAATCAGTTAGAGAAAGGCATATTCCATAGATCTCGCTTGTCTGTAGAAACTAAAAAAAAGTCATAGAAACAGATTATAGAATGATGGTTCCCAGGTATGGGGTTGGGGAAATGGGGAGATTTTGGTCAAAGTCTCCAACTTCCAGTTATAAGATGAGTAAGATCTGATATTCAGCATGGTGACTATAGTTAACAATACTGTATTATATACTTGAAAGTTGTTAAGAGTAAATCTTGAATACTCTCACAATGGAAAAAAAAAGGCAATTTTGTGAGGTGATCAATATGTTAATGAACCTTATTGTGGTAATCATTTCACAACATGCACATGTATCAAATCGCCGTGTTGTATACCTTAAACTTACACAATGTTATATGTCAATTATATCTCAATAAAGCTGAAAAAAATGGGCATTGGGTTCCAAGCTTAAACAGCAAAATTTCCTTCAAATTCCATTTTAGAACAAACAGTTGTATAGTAATATCCAAACCAAAAAATTCATTATTAATTTTGATCACCCAATCAGAGCTACTTTAGCATATTATCAGGCTCAATTTTAAAATATCATGGCTCTAGAGCATGAATAGACAGACCAGTGAAACAGAATGGACAGTCCGAAAATAGGTATGTATGCTAAACATAGCATTTCAAATCTATGGGTAAAATTAATTTATGACATTTTTTTTTTTTTTTGCCCTCAGAATCTCCCAATAAGTTGTTAGCTCAGGACAACTTTACTCTGATTAAATTTGGCCCAATGAACTGACCGCTTTCTTACCATCTTCAAGGTGGGCACAGGCCGGCTTTAATAAGAATTCTTGGTTGGTACTATATTTGGAACCCAAAATGTTGTGTTTGTCTATGTATGTGTAAGTATTACACACGTTATTTAAAAGGAAGATCCTGAATTATTGGTTCCTTCCCTTAGTGCTGTGAGGCATGTGAACACAAACACAGTATTTAGAAATAAAGTTTTTTGAATTTTGAAAGAAAAGAAAAACAACTACAAACAGCAAATGTTGGTAGTGGTAGTGTGGTGATAACAACCCATTATTATTCAAGAACACACAGGTTTCCATTATTAAAATATCCTGTTAAAAAAACCAACTTATTTATAACCTTCATTTGTGAAGAAGCCTGAGGCAGGAAAGGAATAACTAATTTATATTTGTGCAATCTCATGTTCTTCTATAATTACCAGTTGGGATGTATGCCAGTGGTTCTTTGAATTTTCAACAGGTCCGGATTTGTATGTGTATGTCTAGGGAAGTTGCTGGTGTTGTTGACTATGAATTTCACTTCCTCAGTGTCTGACCCAAAATGGCACCCAGGTATTTCACTACATCTCCTTAGGAGCTTGCTCCTTATAAGAACTGACTGAGGTCCATCTACAAGCATAGGTATGAGAGAGTGAAAGAGTTGTGATCCTAGAAGATGACAACATTTAGAAAATAATTTTACTCTCCTTTCCTTTTCCATATCCTGTCTAGATGGACATTACCACAAACGAATCACAGCTAGTCTACCTACTTGGTCCTTTCACGTGTAGTTACCTAATCTTGCAGTTTTATGAATTTTTGACATTTTTTCTTACTTCCAAATGCTTTATGATTTTCTTTCTTTTAATTCCTTCCCTCTGCTCTCCCTTCCCTTTTGTTCCTGAAGAATGATATATGTGGATCTCTCAACTGTTTTTAATGACTACACTCACTATCACCTTTCCTATCTTCGTATTTTTGGTTCCATTCTATTCCTTCTGGCTAGAATATTTTCACCATCTCTTTCCTGGGTTGCTTGTACGTATTCTTCAGTGTTCAGCTAAGACACTACCAAATGGACTAAATTGTGTCAAGTTATATGCCCAGCTTCTATATAAATATTTCCTAATGAATGAATGAAATCATAAACGAAGTAAGTCTTCCCTACATTTTCTCCTCCCTGTATCTTAATTCCCACAGCTCCAGAATAAGAGCTATATGTCATTTTACTAATATTCCATAGTGGAGAATAGTATGGGCTCTACAGTGTCACTGCCTCTCTGGGTTCAAATCCTGACTCTACCCACTAAATAGCTGTGCCGTCATTTTTTCTCAGGGCTCAATGTCTTCATCCCTGCAATTGTGATCATCGTAATATCTCTTGCATAAGGTATTTGAGGAGTTGATAATACATAAAGTGTGTAAAATAACACCTAAGCATTCTAAAACAATAGCTACTATTATGAACAGGAGCTTGTTTTGTATATCACATTCACTGCTGCATCGACCCTGCAATTCGATTGTCTTTTCAAATTACAAACTTTTCATGTTATCACAAGAAACACTGCTTGGATGTGACAGAATGTGAAAATTATGCTTTTTATTATATCACATAAAATAGTTACACCAAATTGTCCAAATGCATTGGTGAATTAAAGCCTTCAACTCTTACAAATTTTTATACATATACTTATGCATTTATAAATACACACATATGTAAAAGATATATATTTTCTTCTAAAATAAAGTGCCCAAATTTTGATATATGGGGGCATAATAGGGAAAAAAGAGTCATAAAGTTTTATCAGTTATAGACCTTACCTTCACAATATAAGAATCTGTTTTATACACATTTATTCAGATATAGTGAATTTCAATCACTCATTCTTTTCTGAATTCTAAGTGAATCAACTTATCCTAAAAATTAGAAGAAGTCATGTAGCCAATTTAATGAATCAGAGGCTAATTTTTCTTACTGGCATTAGAGCGTTGGCTCCCCCAATGGAAGGTTGGTTCAGCTTCATTCTTACTTTTCCTGTTTTTTTGGACTGTTGTCTTTCTGCTAAGATGACAAGCAGAGAGACAAATGAATGGGGCATCTCTAATCTAAATCCTTTAGTAGCATTCAATAAAGTCAGGGTTTGGTGAAAAGACTCCTAAAGTCTTTACATTGCCCTGGGCTTTGTGAGAAATGGCCCAGCAGGCTCTGAAGATCAATTCTGCCTCTCTTATGCTGAAATCTTACTGAAGCCACACAAGAAGAATCAGAGTATGATGATCAATGGGCCATTGAGAGAGCCCGCTCAAACTGAAATGGAACTCTACTACAGTGGAAAACTGTGAGAACACGTTTGGGTTTAAGGACAAAATAAGGGTTAAAGAAAAACTAGACAATTGGAGATCATTCAGAAAATCCTCTTTTCTAAAAGGAAGCAGGGCTCTATTCCCTGCTCCACTATCTCAGCTACTCTTCCTGGGTTTTTACTGGATCTTCCATTACCTTAGACGTTTAAGGTGATCATTTGCAGTCTTTGACAAAGAATGGAATTTAAAAATGCCTTTGAAAGCTTCCAACCTATTGAAGCAAGGTGAAGATGCCTAAAAATAGTGTAATATGAGCCCAGCCATTTCAGAATCTCTGGTGATTACAGGTTCAAACTGCAATAGAGTGTATCTTATTCAAGCAGGAAAGGGAGACATTGTCAGCACTACAATTGCATAAAACACCCTATGACTTCTCAACATCCAGGAAGCCCGGGAACAATGGGAAGCCCAGGCATTTCCCAGAGTCAGCACAAGGAATGGAGTATTTTCTTTTATTTTTTGGGAAAAGGGGTGGGGGGAAGAGGGCAAGAAAGTGTTTCCAATAACCTGACTCACCTCCGTAGGGGCTTTGCAAGAACAGTGCTGCCTTAACTACTGATTTTGGTGAGCATCTTGTTAATGGCTTGCTTGACATGCGTGGTGGAGCTGCGTCGCCTCGTCTTGCCCTGGACCATCCTCCTGCGACGCACCTCTCGACACAGCTCATAGAATATCTCGGTGATGTTCCCTTCTCCAGTGCAGGCAGAACACTCATAAAAAGCACATGCCAGTTCGGTGGCCAGCTTCTCCCCTTCTTCTGTACTAACCTGTCTGGAGTGGTCCAAGTCAGCTTTGTTTCCAACCAAGATGAGAGTCACATTCTTGGGCTTCTTGACCTCATCCAGGATGTTCTTAAGTGGCAGCACTTCCTCAAAACTTCCTCGGTCAGTAATGTCATAAACCAGCACAAAGCCTTCTCCCCAACGCATGTGTCCTTCCCTCTGAATGGTGTCTTCCTGTTGACAAGAAAACAATGGCAGTTGGGAGAATTAGAAGTAATCACCATGTATAGATGCGGCTAATGCCAATGGTGATTCCTTAATTACTACTCCGTGTCATTAAAATTTCTTGACAGTCTGCCTGTACAAGCTTACCTTCTACTCCAATCACTTTGGAATAGAAGCATTACTTACTCATAGCAAGATATGTTGGGGAACTAAAAACGTTCTTAACTGCATAGACCTTTAACTTTCTGCTTCTAATTTTCTTCTTGCCATATCATTAAATCCATAATTACAAGAACTATAAAGAAATTATCTTAGTTGAACACACTGCCTCTAAGGCTTTTCATCACGAAGAATTGGCAAATAGGTAACAGACAAGTAGACATTACCCCACCCCATAGAGATCAGATTTAGAGGCACAGCTTAGTGAATGGTTTTGATTTTGTTTTTTGCTTTAATCACTTTGTCTTCGGCTTATAGACAATTAGACACCAGGGACAGAAAAACAGTGAACAAATGGATAGAAAGTCAAACTCAAAGCTAGGGGCTTTGGGCTTTTTTTTTTTCTTTCTATCTTAACACCACAGAAATATTATAAAGTCCCAATAATGATAGAAATTCATTTCAAGTGGTTTTCTAAGGGGATGATCACTCCTTCTTAGGAAAGTAGCACGTATGATTTGAAAATGCATTGCCCTCATGGGCTCAAATAACCTTTGCAGACATGTAATTCCCTGTCGCCTCTTTCTAGAATCAGGGCTGGGTGGAAGGGAAAAGATAAAAAGGAGGTGATGGTGAGAAAGAAAAGTGTATAGCTAGTTACAAGAACATTTCTTGGATTAAACCGTTTAATTCAAGTCTTCTTTGGGTCATAGGTCACTGATGAAGCACCATGGAATGCGTCAGCTTCCTGATTTTCATTCTTAGTGGTCATTCTTATTCTTAGGAACAAAACCTAACCTATGAACCCATTTGTAATCTCAGAACATATGGACATCAGAGCAAATTTATATTAGCTTCCTTTTTAATGGATTATTATTGTTCAATTATGTGGCTCAAATTTTCAATAGGATATGGTGAGGTCTGGAAAGAATATTACAGGAGAGATTCCCAAATAAAGTATTCTGAAAAAATATTCGGAGGTTATATAAGTTTGGAACAGAACAGCTACCGAAACTCTTAAGGATTCATCATACGCTAAGGCATACTAAAGGCTCTGAGAACTACTCCAGTAAAAATATCTGCTTCACTCTATCAGAGCATTTCAAACACTGAACCATGAATCTATTAATATCTTGCCATCCCCCAAAAATATATGTTGGTAATTCTATTCTGGATGACGTCATGTGAATGTTATTTTCAACCTCCCCCAGCCCCTGAAGTACTGGGCAATTTATATAAGGATGCATACACAAGCTGTTGCAAATACGTTAATATACAAATAACTAGATAATTAAAGAAAAAAGTCTTTAGGCATCATTAGTTAATTGTAGGAAAATATCTTAATTTTGTTTATAGAATGCACATACATGTATCATTTTTATTTAATACAGAAAACATTTTAGCTGAACCCTTTATTCACCTGACCAGCAGTATCTAGTATCTCCATGGTGACAACTTCATCATCAATGTTTGCTTGGTGTCGGTAGGTTGATTCTGAGGGAATGAGCAGAAAAAAAAAAGAAGAAGATAAAAAAGTAAATAAGTGCATGATTTAATTCGACCTTTAGTCACAGAAGTATGTCTGTTTATTTGGCATAAGGAAATGTGCATCCTGGAAGGAGAGGATGGATGTCTAAGAATGTGCCATTTCTGCACTCTTTAAGATCCTGGAAGTATAGGGTCTCATCAGGGAGCCACAGACTTTCAGGGTATAGCATGGGAGAATCTCTTTGTCTCTTCACTCACTCTATTCTCCTATCAGCTCAGCTTTCTGATGATCTCTTCCTCCTAAAATAAGGCTTCCACATCCTAGACTGAGAAGGCGATTCCCACAAAACACATTCTGTCTTGATACTCCTAAAATCCAGTTTCTGGAAATCACTTTTAATTACTGTTCCTGACAAGATGACAGAAAAGCAGGAGCTGTTCATTTCTTTCAAGACCTCAACCCTGACAATGCGATAGACATTAGAGGATGTGGATAGCCATCCATGTAAAAAATTACCATTTAAAGCTATGAAAAACCCTTGTGGCAGTAGAAGGAGATTGGACCCCACATTTGGGGGTTGTGAGGAAAGCAGAGGAAGGCTGGGCCACAGGGATGGAGACACAAGAAAGCAGAGTTCTCTTGCTCTTATTACCTCTTCAAGGTAGAAAAATAACAGCTCAGTCCCAGCTGAAGGCTGGTAGGTTAATATCAGAGTGGTCGGTCCCCAAGCTCTACTGGGGTGAGGAGAAGTTAGGAGAAGTGAGAACTTTGGGTGGTCTGAGTGTGCCTTTCCCCACATGAAATTTAAACCAGAGATTAAAATAAATACCACCTGGTGCTGCTCTGTATGAAAACTAGAACAGTTGAAATAATGAAGTCAACAAACGTTTGACCGAGCTGAAGGCCAGGTTGGGGAACTCTTCCAGAAGATATCAGTAAATGATAAGAAGAAGAAAAATGTAAAGTTAAAATTTAAGAGTGATGGATAATAGATCTAGACATGTTATTATCTCTTATAAAATGAGCCTCAAAGAGAATACAACATATGGGGGTGGGGGATGGGGGTAAACATATATGAGGCTGTAATATCTGAGAATTTCTAAGATAAAAGACATTGAACAATTCAGTTCAAAAGGACAAAAAGGGCACACAAGAGGAAAAGCCCCATATATAAAACAATTATAGAAAAATTTAGGGATATGATTGATACAGAAAAATTTTAAAGGATCTAGAGAAAAAAGGCACATCACTTACAAAAGGACTTGACTCAGATTCTCACCAGTAAAACTGAATTCAAGCTCCCAATGGAGTAAAACAAAGGAATAAAACCACATTGAAAGTAATTGAGAACTACTATTCTAGATGATACCAATATATCAGGGTGTGAGGGCTGGGGAGAGACAAGAGGCATATTTGAATGAGCTAATGTAGTTGTCTTACTCCCGAAGATGACATCAATAAATAAGAATAGGAAAAAAGTGAGTTAAGTAGTCAACTCAACATATCAGAAGAGGAACATAGAATAAATCCGAGAAAATATGAGGAAAGAAATAAAAGAGAAACAAGTGCAGAAGAAAAAATTAGACAAGGTTAACAAACCAAAGCATGAGGCTTGAAAGGATTAAAAAAAGAGGGGGGGGAGATAAAAAAAATGTGGCAACACTGACTAGTAAATGGAAAGAGAAGGAGTAATCAAACAAAATTTGGCATAAAGGAAGAAATAACTACATATTCTGATGAAATGAAAATACAATAATATTATGAACTGTATACCAACACATTTCAAACCCTGATAAATTCTTGGATTAAAAGATGCACTGATGGGTGCACTGAGAACTACAGCACTTAAGTTGATCAATAACCAGTAAATAATTTAGACGTTAATTGTAGATCTCTTCTAATCATGAAAAGCAACTGCATCCAATTGGTTTTAAAGGAGATTTCTAGAAACATTAAACAAGTTGTTCTAGAAAATAGAAAAGGATATCTATCCAATTCCTTTTATGCGCCATATGCTGACTCTAATAAGTATTACAAGAGTAATAAGAGAAAAAATAAAATAAAATCATAGGTTCACTTCATTCTTGAACATTGATTCATAAATTTTTTTAAGTTTTTTTTTTTAAGTTTATTTTTTGAGAGAAAGACAGAGACCGAGATAAAGACAGAGAGCAAGAGCAGAGTAGGGGCACAGAGAGAGAGAGAGAGAGAGAGAGAGAGAGAATCCCAAGCAGGCTCCATGCTATCAGCGCAGAGCCTGATGCAGGGCTCAATCCCACAAACCATGAGATCATGACCCAAGCCGGGATCAAGAGTTTGATGAGCCACCCAGACACCCTAGAATCATGAATTCTAAATAAAATATTATCCAATGGAATCTAACAGTGTAGTAAGAAAAGTATATCACTGATCAGTTAATTTAAAAAATGCAGGGTGTTTAAAATCTATCAGTGCAATTTTTTCAGTTTTTATTTAACCAGTTAGTTATACACCTGGTGCTCATCATAAGTGGACTCCTTAATCCCCGTCACCTATTTCACCCATCCCTCCACCCCCCCCACCCCCCAACCTCCCCCCCCCCCGCCCGCTAACCATCAGTTTGTTCTCTATAGTTAAGAGTCTATTTCTTGGTTTGCCTCTCTACCCCTCCTGCCCCATCATCATTTGTTTTGTTGCTAAAATTCCACATATGAGTGAGATCATATGGTATCTGTCTTTCCCTGATTGACTTTTTTCGCTTAGCATGATACTCTCTAGCTCCATCCACGTTGTGGCAAATGGTAAGATTCCATTCTTTTTTATGTCTGAGTAATATTTCATTGTATATACATACAACCTCTTCTTTATCCATTCATCAGTTGATGGAAATTTGGGCTCTTTCCATAATTTGGAGAGGTTTTTTTAAAAAATTTTTAATGTTTATTTATTTTTGAGAGAGAGAAAGAGACAGAGCGTGAGCAGAAGAGGGGCAGAGAGAGAGGGAGACACAGAATCTGAAGTAGGATCCAGGTTCTGAGATGTCAGCACAGAGCCTGATGCGGGGCTCGAACTCACAGACTGTGAGATCATGACCTGAGCCAAAGTCGGATGCTTAACCGACTGAGCCACCCAGGTGCCCCCAAATTTGGGTATTGTTTCTATCCATGCAATGTAATACATTGAAGCACTAAAGGGAAAAAAAAAGCACTAGAATAAAGAACCACATGATTACCATTACAGGAAGATCTATAGCACAATGAAGTTTATATGAATTTAAAGTATATGGATACACACAAAAAATACCTTTTTCAAAAAATATGTAATACTTAGTACATACTGCTTGCCATTTGAACATGAATTGTTCTAATGCTTTACTCATATTAATTCATTTAATCTTCACAAATATCTCTGTGGTAGGTATTACTGTTACCTCCATTTTACACAAGGATACTGAGGCACAACAACATTTAATAACTTGTCAAAGGTCACACAGGGATAAGTGGTAAGTAAGTGGTAGCATTGGCCTTGAAACTCAGGAAGACTGCCTTTGGAATTCGGCTTCTACCACTATGTAAAGTGTCAAACATATTAGATTATACACCTATGGGAAAGAGGAGGGCAATGGTGTCAAATGGGAATGCCAGAAAAAGAGAGTGAAATAATATAAATAATATAGATAATAATAGAAATATAATAATACCTAATATATACGATGTAATTATGTAAACATAATATAAATAATATAAAGGCTTCACAAGCACATGGATACAGCAGTATGATTAATTTAATTCTTTACACCTCAACTATCCAATTCACCAACCAATCGACCAACCAACCAAATAAACCTGCAGGTTTCTCTCTCAACAGGGTAACCAGTGAGCCAGTCCTTTTATTTATTTGTTCTTATCTCATTTTTCTGACTTTCATTTCTTTATCTCATCAACTATTTTACAGTTCTTTTGGGACCACAGTTTTTTGCTACTTTGCTACAAATATATTGTCCTACCTAAAAATACAAACTGCAGAAAGGAGGCTTAACTAAGTGGCATAACCTAACCTTCTACCTGCCATCAGCCTGTGTCATGATCATTGCCATAGGCATGGCACATAACTGAAGTCTTTTCTGAACAGTAAAATGCAAATTTTTAAAAATATTTATTTATTTTTGAAAGAGAGACAGAGTGTGAGCAAGGGAAGGGCAGAGACAGAGGGAGACACAGAATCTGAAGCAGGTTCCAGGCTCTGAGCTGTCAGCACAGAGCCTTTTGCGGGGCTCAAACTCATGAACCGTGAGATCATGAGCTGAGCCGAAGTCAGATGCTTAACAGACTGAGTCACCCAGGCGCCCCTGAATAGTAAAATTTTAAAGTGAGGTTATGTTTGGGGTGCCTGGGTGTCTGTTGAGCATCAATCAGAGTCTTGATTTCAGCTCAGGTCATAATCTCATGGTTGTGAGATCGAGCCCTGAGTGTTGAGTGTGGAGCCTGTTTAAGATTCTCTCTCTCTGCCCCTCCCCTGCTCAAGTGTGTGTGCTCTCTCCCTCTCTCTCAAAAAAAAGTGAAGTTATACTTAATATATTTTAATAAGCATATTTTGCAGCATTATTATTCTCTTAGAATAGGTAATCCATATGTGGTATGGACAATGGTTCTCAATTCTAGAACATTTCATCCCCCTACTCTTTATGTTAAATGGGAGGTTATTTTTTTTTATAATTTACTGCTCTAAAATACCATTTACAGGAGCATGTGGGTGGCTCAGTGGGTTAAGCGGCAGTCTTTGGCTCAGGTCACAATCTCGAGGTTTGCGAGTTCAGGCCTCCGGTGACAGCTCAGTCTGGAGCTTGCTTTGAATTCTGTATCTCCCTCTCTCCCTGCCCCTCCCCTGCTTTCTTTCTTTCTCTCTCTCTCTCTCTCAAATAAATAAATAGTAAAAAATTAAAAAACACCATTTACAGCAACTACTCATGTATGAATCTTCTCTCAATGATTTCCTTTTGCATCTTCAGTGCTCCAGCTTGAGGAAGAGAGGCCCAGACAGCAGCATGCATGCTAGGATCTATGTCCTTTCTGTCTCTCCTGCTACTGTTTAGTGGTGGCCTTTGTGCTACCTTCCTTTTTAAAAGGGCTGGCATCCACCCTGGGGCCTCGAAAACAGAGTTCTGGGCCCTCTTCCATCTCCTTACACCATAAGTTGCCTGACAGACAGGGACATTTTTCTCTGTTGCTTCCATGATAAATAGGATATGTGTTTCAACCACAGAAGGCCACAGTAGGGGGGAAATAAAATATAATGAAAATTGTATGGAGCTGTGCAATTCTTTGGCTGTTTGTTAGCTAAAACGAAAGTGATGAAATGCAGGAAATGAGGGAATGTCTGTCACAGACACAGCAGCGGGGAGCGGCAGTGATTTCATCTAAGCTGAATACTGGTTTTATGCCATTTTGAGCCTTCTCTCTTTAAGCCTCTTCTCTCATTAGAAACACATATCTTCACGTAAACAGCGGAAGTATAGCCCACACAGGCGAAATGTACATCTGTGTGCTAACTGCAATGAAGATATAATTCTAAAAAATGTACTGAGCACTTTTTGGAATTAAACTCCACTATGCATTTTAAAACGTAAGAGACAATGTGTATCTGTGCGGAGGTTGGACACACTTTTCATTTTGTTCATATTAACTTAAAATGTAATTTTGAGTCTTTTTTTCTTTTCTTCCTTTTTGTTTTTTCTTTGAGAGAGAGAGAGTGTGTGTGCGTGTGTGCACGCAGAGAGCAGGGGGGCAGAGGGAAAGGGACAGAGAGAATCTTAAACCGGCTCCACACCTCGTGTGGAGTCTGACTTGGGGCTTGATCCTATGACTCTGGGAGCATGACCTGAACCTAAATCAAGAGTCAGAAGCTCAACCAACTGAGCCACCCAGGCACCCCAAGTCTTTTTTTCCCTTTTAAAGGGAAGGGGGTGATTATTTAAGGCATATATCTAAATGAACCAAAATATCATATACTATAACACCAATTATTAGTTTCAAGATGAAGTTAGGCATATTAAAAATTATATCTGAGTTTCATTGTATATGAACTGCATTAAGCAACATTTTTATAAATCGAAGTATATTTTGTATATTCTAAGAGAAATTGATGCTCAGAGGGACGTTGTATATGGTTAATCTTTTTACCAATTTAGCTTTTTGCAAATTTCAACGTATTAAGATGGACATGTAGCCAACACAGTAACAACAGCAGTTAGTAATGTTTTAATTTATGCTACAATGGAAATTGTACTGACTTGAGTTCCATTATTTGACTTGAGTTCTATTACTGGTCTAACCACAAACTAGCCACATAATCTTGGATAAATTTACTTCATTGGCCTTGTTTCCTTATTTGTCAAACGATGATCTTTAAGTTCCTTGCTGAGCCAATATTAAATAGTTCCATGAGTCGGCTAAGCACCTCTGCCTTAGTATCCAGTTGAGTAAATTTGTTCCGGGTGTGCCTCTCTCTTGGATAAGCCTTTCCAAACAGAGGGTAGTGCAGTGCAGGAAGGAAGAACCAATCACAAAATCAAAGTGCCAATGGATCTGTCTGCCAATTCCTACCCTCATTCCCATCTGAGCCTTTACTAATGACACAGAGAGCCCTGTAATCCATTCAAATGGAGTAGGGTGCCTCCAATACAGTAGTAGTAGCGGTAAGTGCTGACGAATAGTTTCTCTTCCTCTCCAAACACCCCACCCCCCCACACACACACCTACCTATACACACTATCTCAGCCTTTACCGTATTCTCTGGCACGATCAACACTCTCAGAGGGTAATACGAGTCTCAGAAGTAGGGATTCAGTTCTTGCTGGGGATCTAATCAGAACATGGACCATGTTGTTCTACAACTAGAATATTACACTCACCACCATCAGGGTTTTTCCTGGTCAGATTATGCAAGTCCCAAATCTCACAGGCTGCAGTGCTGGTTTTCAAATGCTATTCCTAGGCCAGCTCTGGTCTCTGACAAAGAGTTCACTGATCCCACAGTGAAATAAAAAAAAATTAAGGAAAACTAAATTTCTTAGGTTATATCCTCCCAAAAAAATTGGATGTTAAAGGTATTCACTGCTTCTATGAAATGCAAGTGCAAATAGAATCTGGGTTTAGTTCTCTCTCACCCTCTGAGCCTTGCTTACATCCCTAATTGGAGTTCCTATGAAAATCCTTCTCCTTAAAAAAACAAAAAGTGGGGTGCCTGGGTGGCTCAATCGGTTAAGCATCCGCCTTCGGCGCAGGTCATGATCTGGCGGTTCATGGGTTCAAGCCCGTGTCGGGTTCTGTGCTGCCAGCTCAGAGCTTGGAGTCTGCTTCGGATTCTGTCTCTCTCTTTCTCTCTCTCTTTGCCCCTCTTGCACTCACACTCTGTCTCTTTCTCCTTCAAAAATAAATAAATATTAAAAACAATTAAAAAAACAAAAAGCAAAACCTACTGAAATCTAAAAGTCTGAGACTCATTTGCTAGTGTACTAGCAAATCTATTCTTCATAGATTTACTTCAGAGCAGTAGATATTATTCCAACTGGGTTAATATGTGGAATGGTGTTCATAGTCTTCAGCTTCTCATGGGGCAATAATTCTGTTACAGGTGGAAAAAATTGCACTATTAAACATTTTTTCCCTTTCTTTCTCTTATTGAAATATACTTAACATACAGTGTTATACCCCATGGTTTTGAGGAAGGCTCTGAATTCAGAATTCAAGACTGGTTTTTACAGATATGCCACTTTGCTTTTTAATGGTAGCTTTCCCTTTTTGGTGGTTGTTTTGAAACTCTATGACAAAATGTAGTGAAGTCCAGGACGTGCTTGATTCATCTTGAATCAAATAGATGGGGGGCTCCTGTTAGCTAGAACACTGGGGACTTCTAGCACACAAATACACACACATGCACACACACACACACACACACACACACACACACACACATCAGTTTCCAGGGTGAGTTCGTAAAACTCTCACCTGGGAGTGAGCCATATGCCTGGTACTCCCGAAGTCTGATCAACGCTTTGTTGCTTAGCAGCTGAAATCCTTTCTGAACAGTACAGTACAAGGTCACTCAATAAAGTTTCACTGTTCTTAGTGAAGGAGGTCTGCATTATAAATAACTGATACAGGCAGATTTCTATTAACAGCAGTTGTTTTTCAGAATGAATAAAAGAAAAAGGAAAATGGTTCACCTAAGACTAATGTAAAATAGTAACATTAGTTACTGGAACATATTCAGAGAGGTAAAAAAATTTATGAGATCATTTTTCATAAGTTTCATCTTTTGTTGAGATACACTGGGATTGGTAAATAAGATTAGTATTTTTCTACTGAACGCCCATAGCCATTAAGAGTCTCCGAACTACAATCTTTGTAGAAATTATGTAAGTAATAAAAATGTAAGAGTAAGCATTTACTTACGTGGGACAAACAATACACAATTGTTTGATATTTTAAAACCAAGTGTGTTCTTGATCCAAATACATCCTCTTAAGATTAGATTGTGGCTATATCCAAAACATTTTTAAAATTATTGATGTTTAAAAACTATTTAATAGCAAAAACAGAGAAGTAAAGATTAATAAATGTAGAGGCATACTATTAGATTTAAAAAAAACAAAACAAAACAAAACCCTGAATCCCATAAGGATGTGACTCTTCTCAAAGTAATTTATAGTTTTAATGCAATTCTAATCAAAATCATGTCATGTTATGACAGAGTTTTTAAAATTGGCCTGGAAGAATAAACTAGAAATACTGGCCAAGATAATTTTGTAGAAAGTTAAAGAGAGAAGATTTTCCCTCCTGTGTGTCACAATGTGCTAAAAAGCATACAGTTATCAAGAGTGCGGTACTGGAGATAGACATGAGAAGCAAATCTAGAACTGCAGCCTAGTGTAAATAATCTAGTGTATTAAAAACAAAAACAAAAACAAAAACAAAAACAAAAACAAAAACAAAAACAGCTTTGAAAGTAGTGGGGAAAGGTGGGGACCATTTAGTAAACAATAGTAGGAAAGTTTGTCAACTATTTGGAAAGATTGTTGGATCTTCAGTGTGTACTTCTCACTAAAATAAGTTCCAGATAGATTAAAAAGTTAAAAAATAAGTAAACTATAAGATCACTCTGTATTCCTTCTCAGTCCAGTCTTCCTTCATAGTACTTATCACTATTCATTGTTTATTTGTTTATTGACTCTTCTGTCTTTACTAGACTGTTAGCTCAGAAAAAGTCACAGGCTTAGAAAAAGCCACAGGCTTTCTCTTTCTGCCTATTGGTTTATCTTCACCACCTAGAATAATATATATGGCATTATATATATATATGTCGTATATAATATATATGACATAGGAGGCATTTAATACTTATTTGTTGAATGAATGAATAAAATCAATGAAAGGAGGCACAAAGGGAAACCCAATGTGGGCCTCAAACCCACAACCCTGAGATCAAGAGTTGGATGCCCTACCAACTGAACCACCCAAGTGCCCCAAGAAGGCTGCCTTTTAACTTGAACATATGTATGTAGGGGCACCTGGGTGGCTCAGTTGGCTACGCGGCCGACTTCCGCTCAGGTCATGATCTTAATGGTTCGTGGGTTCAAGCCCCACATCGGGCTCTGTGCTGACAACTCAGAGCCTGGAGTCTGCTTCGGATTCTGTTTCCCTCTCCCTGCCCCTCCCCCACTTGTGCTCTTTCTCTGTCTCTCATAAATAAATAAACATTAAAAAATTAAATTGAACATATGTCAGCTTGGAGTGATAACCAAAACAAAACAAAATGAAACTTTAAAAAGAGGAATATTCTTTGCCCATTTCACTATTCTGAGTGAGGCCAGCTCAACCTGGACACTATGCCTGGTAATCAAACAATGGATGTACGTCTCTCCTGTCTCTGGATCAAAGTAACAACTTTTACAATACCAGCTGGGCTCCTTGAAGCATCAGAAACAAAACTCAAAGGATTCACGCAGAATAAATTCTGAAGCTTAAATTAGAACCCATGGATTGTCGGCATTATTTTGAAGATGGTAACTGAATAGGTATCTAATATGTTTTGGACAATTTAAAAAACACCATGAATGGTTCATACATCAATATAATGGCTACTTTCAACATCCACAGATACCAGTTTTGCTACCACTTTTTTCTTTTTTAAATAGGCTTTGATCAGATTCACTGGAGAGAAATATGGTTTACTTTTATGTTTTCCCAAAATCAGCATTCAGAAGGCTTCTTTTATTGTAATGTTCTCCTCAGCATGCCATTCTCTTCCACACCAGATTAGCCTGTGCACTGTGGCATCCTTCTCCCATTAAAACGATGCTACATTTCCAACAGATGGACATGATGTTGTACCCACTCCCTTCTTGTCCCCAGTTTGACCTGATTTCTTCATGTAGGCATGAAAATCCTGCATGGTTCTAAGCACGGAGAGCACGAGACACACGGCTAGCTTCTTTAAAGACTTCTTTGCATGATTTGATAAGGCACTTCCCAAACACCTGGTAGGTGCTTCAAAAGGTTGCAACAGAAAATGTTATTGTCTCTTTTGGGTCATAAACTTTGAGTGGAAAGGAAGAGGAAACAAAATTTGACTTACCAAGAGTGGGATCATATTCCCAGATGAAGCGCTTGGTCAGGAATCTCACTACAAGAGCTGTGGAAGAAAAGAGCAACATTTCAAACAAATTTGTTAATTTCCTTATAGTTCTTATCCTTGTATGGAAAGAGAAATCGCCCAGACAACTATATGTGCTTTACAGTTCTTGGCATATAAACCCAATCCATTCGTTTATGTTTATTCAGATGCTTTTTCTATTTCATATTGTGGCCTAAAAACTGGTATAACGTTTTAATGGCGCATTAACCAACAGGCTAGATTTGTTCTCTTAGTTATAGGATAAAAACAAACAAAGAAAAGACATCACAATTTGAACATGCCCACATATAAAACTTTTAGCAGAACAATGAATTTGGACGTAAAGTGTCACAATACAGGCATCTGAAGTTTTGAATATTGCTAACAATTGACAAAGGTGAGTTGAAAACATGATTTTTAACTGCAATGAAAAGATCATTAGCTGGTAATTGGTATTATTAAAAAAACAGATTTTCAAAATTAAGGATTTTATTAGTACTCATTAAAGCTCATCAAAGGTAACACTGATGAAATAATACAGTCAGAGTTAGGGTATGGAACTGGGCTAACACTTCACTTACATGATCTTCTCAACCCTTACCTCCTCCCTATGAGTCAGATACTGTGATTATTCCCATTTTTCAAATAAGGAAACTGAGGCTCTGAAAACTTAACAAATTTAACTGAGCTCACTGAGCTAGTTAGTGGCCAAGTCAGGATTTGAGTGTAAGCAGTCAACTTCCAAAGCCTGTGATTTATCTATTGTTCTAAACTAAATATGAGGCCTGGGCCATTTAGATAATACTTGACTGGAAGCCCATGACAGAAGGAGAGGTGGCATAATTGGAGGAGGCTCTATTGTCCTTAAAACCTGATGGGACACATGCTCAACATTTTCCTATAGGTGTAGCGAAAGCAGCGGCTTTTAATCTTCTGAAAAACATTTTTTTTTCTTTTTGGAAAGGGGTGTCACAGACACTTTGAAAATGGAACGAAAGCTTGGAATCTTTTCCCCGGTAAAATGTATATACACACATTTTGGCAGATAATTTCAGCAGCCTCATGAGCCCTCTGAAGACCTTTAGTGGTCTTCCTGGGAATCTCACTGATCCTAACAAAAGAATCAATGTCTATCATATTTTATAGTCAAAAAAAAATCTATTATGAGAGTATTTTTATTTTTACTGAAATGCCCTGTATGTAGTAACCCAAAGCTACTCCTTAAAGAAAGACAACTAGTCAGCTGGTATTGCCATCAGTCTGTCCTTTGTCTGTTGCCACTGTTACGATCAACAGAAGTCTGTCATCCCTACCATAGTGCCTTATGTGAAAGATCACAGTGCAATTTGCAATGAGAACCTCAAAACAGAACACAAACATATGTGGCTTGGCTGGAGCCTGAAAGTACAATGTTTTTTTCTAATTACAGAGTGTGAGTCTGAATTTAAGCCAAAATATTTGCAGTGCCTAAAGTAGCAAGGCCACTGACCCTATAATACTTCCCACAGTAAGTGTACTTGTGGGTTCATCTGCAATTTTCAGAGTCTGTCACTGTTCACTCTCTTGAGGATGCATTTTTTTGCACGTAAGAAGCAGTAAGCAGTAGCCAATTATTTTTCTGTTTTTAAATTAGCACATTAGAAAACATAACTGCCTGTACTATTGAGTTTTACCATTTGTTAGAGTTATGTAGTTTTAACTCGAAAGGTTTGGACCAGAAAAATTCATTCATCTGACATCCTGAAGCAATGAGGTATTAAAATTAATCAAGTTTCACATAGCTGAAGTTTGAACTTCCCTGATTCTGAGGCCATTTAAACTTTAATTACTTCTCAACGAAATCTTTCTACAATGCATTAGGCTTTCCATTGCCTTTCAAAACCGAGTATATTGAACATAACTGAATCATTTGAAAATGTCTGGATCTTAGTTAACAACCTGGATTAGTGCCGTGTGCAGTTATACAGCAATACTTTGAGAAGCCGAAGAATGGTCAAGGCAGCACAGCTCAAGAGTGCTAGGGCTTAAATGGTTTTAGCTTTTGAATATATGTATTCATACACACATACACACACCTTTTTTCCTCCTTCGAAAACAATGGCTTTCTCTTTTTGCCATGGTCACTGAGACCACCTCCCATAACCAACCCATCTGTATGTCTCCTTTGTGACTTTTATCATTCCAAAGACTGATGAGCCACATGAATGAGCCTGTTAGAATTTTTCCTCATATTAGAATAAATTAGCTCTGGGGTTGGATTCTAAGGAAGCTGTTCCATGAATACAAAGAGGATTCTGGTGACCTTTGAGATGTCATGTTTGTTTTTGAGAAGCTGCTCCTGCTGGCTGCTGGGTTATTGGCTCCGTTTCAGGAAGGTACTTTCCAATGGGGCAGTGTTGCTAGGCTTAATCACTGATATCAATCTAAATATTTCTAATATTCTTTTTAAGAGATGAACATTATTATTTGATGGCTATTTTGACAATAGGATCATATGTTTTTTTAAACAAAATTTACTCTATTTCAAATACAGCAAAAAACCCCAGCAAAACCATACTGAAAAACTGACATGCCTTATGTTTATTCTTGGAAGACGTGTTTTTATCTCTCTTACACAGATTATTCATGGAAAAGACAAATGCACTGTCTGTATTTTTAAGTTTTAAAAAATACTTTACTTTCAAATTGTCAGTCTAAAGAATGAAAATAATGTTGTATACGTGGAAGTGATAGCTGTTAAAGTCTTGATTACTTACTTTGTTGTTTGAGGTGCTTAAATAACATTCGCCACCTACTGATGTAGCCATCAATCTCCAGTATTATTTACCCACAAATTTGATTAGAATTTTATTAGGGAATATAACTTTTACGTGGGACATACCTTGCAGGTCTCACCTCCTCCATCACTACCACTCTCTCATCACATGTTTTCACCTGTTAACGATAATGCAATTGTTTCCTTGGGGTGTCCCTCCTTCAGCCGTATCCCTAGAATTCCTTTAAACTACTCTCTATGCAGCAGCCAATGTTTCTGCTAAAACTTAAGCCATCTCATGCCACATTTTTTCCTCAAATTCTTCCTGACCTCATCTCACTGAATAAATACTTACTGACTGCCTACTCTGTATCAGGTTCTGTTTCAGGTGTTTGGAATAATCCAATAAGCAATTCAAAGATCTCTGACTTTACAGAGCTTATACTCTACCAGGAGGAGACAGATAAAAAATAAAAATAATAAATACGTTACATAATACATTAGAGGTAGTAAGTGCTATGGGAAAGGAAGTAGAACAAGGTAAGGGTATTGGCATTGGGGTAGGAAGATGTAAGAGTTATTACTTAAGATCGGGTGACCAAGATAATCCTCATTGAGGAGGTGGTGTAAGAAACAGATGAGAGAGGGGGCGCCTGGGTGGCTCAGTCGGTTGAGCGTCTGACTTCAGCTCAGGTCACGATCTCACGGTTCGTGGGTTCGAGCCCCGCGTCAGGCTCTGGGCTAATGGCTCAGAGCCTGGAGCCTGCTTCCAATTCTGTGTCTCCCTCTCTCTCTGCCCCTCCCCCATTCATGCTCTGTCTCTCTGTCTCAAAAATAAATAAACATTAAAAAAAATTAAAAAAAAAACAGATAAGAGAAGATTTCTGGGGGTAGAGTGTTTGAAGGAGAGGGAGAAGCCAGTGCAAAGGCCCTAAAGCAGGAAGGCATGCTTGATATGGTCGGGGAACAACAAGCTGACCCACTGGTGTGGCTAAATCAGAATGGCAACAGTGAGTGGAATAGGAGATGAGGTCATTTCTTGCCACTGTCCCAGTCAGACATTCCATAAATCTACAATTACTATTGTTAATATCCCCACCACTAATAATAATAGTGATGATAAAAACAACTGAAATGCTATTTTACTATTATCATTATTTTATTATTATTATCATTATTATTATTATTTTACTTGATTCCTTCTTTAGAATGTATATTCATAAGGGCATTACATTTGTTTGATTTATCACTGTTCTCTAGTATCTGGAACAATGTCCGGCACACAGTAGACTATAAAATACTTCTTAAATAGATGAGAAAGATTGATCACTTCAGGTCACAGCTCACTCTTCTTAACAGTTAAACAATAACCAGGCATTGAGAGAATAAGCAGAAAAAACAACCCAAGAGAATTCACAACAGAACCATGCCATCTTTCTACGACTTTTTCTTGAAAGGTGATATTAACATATAATCTGAATGCCTTCTAATGGCTATTCCATGATCCTTCTACAAATTATACTTCTGGAGTTTACTCAAATGGTTAATACAAAATCGATTTACTTTTCTTTTGAATACCTGGTCCTCTTTATCCCAAGTATCCTGAGCAAAGGTTTTCTTTTGATGCAAAAGGGTGGTTTTGCTAAACTTTATTTCCACTGGCAATCTGATATAAGATCTTGTTTTCCCTGAAGTTTTAAGATTGGTTGCAGTTAAGTTTCTGCATTCTGAAATATCTGATTTTCTTCCCATTGCCTTGAAAACCTACCTTTCCACTGAATAGGTGAACATGTCTCAAAGTCGATCTAGAGAAGAACATTTTGCCTAATTTATAACCAACATAAATAATTCTTCATTTTATGTGGTTTATTTTTTATATTACTGGAATTGCATTTCATGATTACCTATGAAAGCTGGTTTTAACAAAATGGAAAATTCACAAAGTAGAATTTAATCCAATGATAATATTTCATTTATAAGCAAATGCTAAAAGGCATTATTTCTACATTAAAATAGTTATGTCATTTCGAAATACATTAACAAGTCTGGGCTAGTTATTCAAAATAATTTCTGATGTCATCATCAAGATGAGGAGGACATTGAAAGTACCAACTTTCGTGACCAGAATAATATTTTAAAATGAAAATTCAATGGATATGATCCGTACAGTAGATCAACTTTTGGAAATGAACTTTTTTTTTTAACATTTATTTATTTTTGACAGAGCGTGAGCAGGGGAGGGGCAGAGAGAGAGGGAGACACAGAATCCAAAGCAGGCTCCAGGCTCTGACCTGTTAGCACAGAGCCCTATGGGGGGCTCCAACCCACGGACTGTAATGGTGAACAGTGTGATCATGAGATCATGACCTGAGCCAAAGTCGGATACTTACCGGACTAAGCCATGCAGGCGTCCCAGAAATGAACTTTAGAGGTAAATGAAAACTAACACACACGATATTCTTTTGCTCTTAAAGACATTTAAAAATATACTCTAGAGATTCCAATAGAGCTTTCAATTGTTACTTTTTACTTACATTTACTTTTTTTAATGTTTATTTTCATTTTTGAGAGAGAGAGAAAGAGCATGAGCCAGGGAGGGGAAGAGAGAGATGGGGACAGAGGATCTAAAGTGGGCTCTGTGCTGACAGCAGAGAACCTGAGGCGGGGCTTGAACTCACAAACTGAGAGATCATGACTTGAGCTGAAGTTGGACATTCAACCCACTGAGCCACCTAGGTGCCCCTAGGCCCAAATTCTTAAACAAAATTCTTGTTACATCATTATTTTTCACTTATATCGTTTATGAAATAACCTGAAATAACCTGATTAACAATGTATATAATACAATTGTTCCGTGGCTACTTAAGCATATATGACCGCCTAAATATTTGTGATTATTGTTCTTCTCTATAGGTCCTTTAAAGAAGCATCCTTACTGTAAAAATCTAGTCCTTTTGTCTGAAGGGAACATCCATGTCTTTTCACTGATGTGTACTGAATGCTCTATCAGTTAAAGTAGTTTCCAGTTACCTGTCCTCTCCAAACTTTGGCTTTCTCATCTGTAACAGATGGCTAGCCACCTTGTGGGTCAGAGTTGATTCCTTTCCTTCCTCTGATCCCCACAGACCTGTGCAACCTGAATTTCAATTACTTTCAGTAGCACTCCTTATGCTTACGTCAGCCCGGCAGACTGACTGTACTACTTAATATCATGCACATTCAACTCCTAACGCATCTAATCATGTTGTTACCTCTGCCTCGAAGGTCCCTATCCAACTAATAAAATCCTAATCATTCTTCAAAATCTAATTCAAATATAACCTCCTTTGTGAAACCTTTCCTTTCTTTCTATTAGTTATTGCTGCTGAACAAATCTATCTCAAAACTCAGCAGCACGCAACAATAAGCATTTATCATGGGAAAATTATAATAGGCTTATGGAATTGTGGTCGACTGATTGTTCTGGAAAAAGCCTGCTACACATGTTTCAAATGGCCAGTTCAGATATTTTTTTAAGACAGGTAAAGAATCTGTGGTTCAATTAAGTACTTCAAAGAACTTCATCACCTGAATTCCTCTTGGATTTTATCTATAATCCTGATAACACACCCAGTGAAAACCATTGATTTAATGCAGACTCAAAGATTGTGCTTATTATCTACTACATTCATATCATAATGAAAAGTTATTATGAATATATATTAAGTGATGTGTATGGTTTTCATTCTGTAGCCTGCAGAACCTTCATAAAAAATACACAGTTACTTTTTTTTAAGTTTATTTTCAGAAAGAGAGAGAGAGAGAGAATAAGTGGGGAAGGGGCAGAGAGAGGCAGAGGGAGAGAGAAAATCCCAAGCAGGCTGCAGCTCTCAGCACAGAGCCTGATGTGGGGCTTGATCCCACGACCCTGGGATCATGACCTGAGCCAAAATCAAGAGTCTGATGGATGCTTAACTGACTGAGCCACCCAGGTACCCCATATATAGTTACTTTTAAGTTGTAAGGTAATGAACTAGTCTTTAATGACCTTCCATAAGAGTATGCTAGATTCAGAACAATTATGTCGCAGAGTGTCAATTATTCTGTGAAAAATAAACAACTATTTTTGTTACAGGAAAAGAAGGCAAATGTGGACAATATACACAGTCATAGTCCACTATCGGTTGTATGTATGTTCACAACTTGTTATTCAAATTTTTTTTCTCTTTTTTTACAACAAAATTTTTCAATGTTTCATAGAATTCTTAAAGCTTGAAAACTACATGGAAACATTATAATAAACTTACACAGCATCCTAAACGTGAAACTTCTCAAAATTATGCTGCAGCTGGGAGATAGAGTAGCTCTCTCCCCGTCTTCTCCTCCTTTCTACTTCAGTACAGAATTTACAGAATCTTTACTTGGCCAGCAGAAAACAAGAGGCAATGGTGTGTATTCCTAAGCCAGCATGGGTGGCCAAATCAACACTAAATTGCTTTCAGTTTGAATTTTATGAATGTCACAATCAATGATGTATTTGAAAAATAATGAACAATACAAGGGTGAGAGAGTTTAATACAACTTGGGAATTGTTTTTCTCACTTCATTAAACACTGATGTGCTTAAGCAATATCATAAACATTATGACGGGAAAGCATTTAAAAATAATGCAGTATTGTTAGTATCACTATCCACGTTCATCTATTGAGAATGCACTATTAGGTCGGGTGTTATGCCATATCTTTACATACATAGTTGACCCTTGAACAACACAGGTTTGAACTGTGTGTCCACTTACGTGCACAGTTTTTCAATAAATACAGTACAGTACCATACATTTATTTTCTTTGCCTCATGATTTTTCCAATAACATTTTTTCTTTAGTTACTTTATTGTAAGAATACAATACATGATATATAACATACAAAATATGTGTTAATTGACTATTAATGGTATTGGTAAGGCTTCTGCTCAACAGTAGACTATTAGTAGTTAAGTTTTGGGGGAGTCAAAAGTCATATACGGACTCTCAACTGCACGGGGGGGGGGGGGTTAATGTCACTAACTCCTGCGTTATTCAAGGGACAAATGTGTGTCTTTACCCTTCATTGTCCTATAGCACCGAATATATGTATATGTATATACTTAGGCCTATGTATATGTATCTGTGTGCAATAACAAAGAAAATGAAGCTCAGATTATTTACATTTCTTCCTCAAATATGTGTGCACCCTGGTCTGATCGCAGGAACCACATTCTTTCTTTTTTTGTTTTTTAAATGTCTATTTATTTCTGAGACAGAGAGAGACAGAGCGTGAGTCGGGGAGGGGCAGAAAGAGAGGGAGACACAGAATCCGAAGCAGGTTCCAGGCTCCGAGCTGTCAACACAGAGCCAGACGCGGGGCTCGAACTCACAAACCGTGAGATCATGACCTGAGCTGAAGTCGGTCACTCAACCTACTGAGCCACCCAGGAGCCCCATCCACATTCTTTCAGTGACTCACCCTGACTCATTTAATAGAATCTTCTTTTTTTTACAGGCGAGAAATTTGTCATCAAATGGCCTACAACTCCTGGTAATATACTCCTCTCCTGTTACTAAGCTCTTAATTTGAAAAATTTGGGAGTGAAAATTGCATATACTTTACATATAGGGTACTTCTTAAAAATGTTTATTTAGAGAGAGAGAGAGGGCATGTTTATTTAGAGAGAGAGGAAGGGGCAGTGACAGAGAGGGAGAGGGAGAGAGAGAAAATTCCAAGCAGGCTCCACACTGCCAGCTCAGAGCCGGAGGCAGGGCTCAATCCCACCAACTGTGAGATCATGGCTAGAGCTGAAATCAAGAGTCCGGATGCTTAGCCAACTGAGGCACCCAGGAGCCTCGATATAGGGTCCTTTGATTACGCTACTTCATTACAAAAGATTAAAATCAAATCTCTGGCAAAAATAAAGCCTGAAGTGTCTCTAGGAAAAAAGATGACTTTCTAGACATAAGCTTCTGAACATTCATGAGCTTCTTTTATTGCCTCCATGTGGAGCACTAAACACTATTCATCTGTAATCCATGGTGGATAAAACCGTACATAAGACATTGTAATCATCCTCATGATACAGTTTTGCTTCATCATTTCAATGTAGTTGACTTTATGTTTCTTTAAGGTGTCTTTTAGGATCTATTGCTACTATTTTAAATACAAGGCAAGACCATAGCTTCTTTTGGGTGCTCCATAAATACTGTCAGGCTCATTTCCTTTTTAACTTGGCACCCCTGAAAGTCCAAATATGCTAAAAACGAGTCAGCATATTAAGTAGGAGATAGAACTACTTTGGTAGATCAAAGAAAGGGGCAAAGACAGATGAATTTAGACAGCTGCAGACTCACAGATAGTGTTACTATTCACCGCATTTCGGTCTGTGGTAACTAGTGAAGGACTACCTCCTTTAAAGTCTTCCCTGGCCTTCCCCAACCATTAATCACTCCTTGTATGACATGAAATTGTCATTTGTTTTTTCTCTATTATAGGACAACTATAGAACAACTTAGGCAGCTTGCAACTGCCTTATAAATATGAAGTTATATTCCTGTATGTCTTACAGATTCTGAGATTGTAGCCTTATTCATCTTCATCTCTGGTGGCTGGCACACTGCCTTATACGTGACATGTGCTCAATAAATATTTGAGATATAAACGAGGAAACAATTAAAACCTGGATATATTATTTGACTCCCCTATTACCATTGCACTTAGGTCTGTACTCTAGGGTGTCTTTATTATTTAAAAAACAAGTCCCTTGAAGGAACTTCCATTGACTATCTACCACCATTTCACTGGTCCAATGTCTAGTTCAGGTGCCCATTGCAAACTTGATGGACTGAAAAGGGCAAGATCCACCAAATTTGTGGAGCCAAGAATTCATATACAGTAAAACCTTGGTTTGCAAGCACAATTTGCTCCAGAAACATGCTTGTAATCCAAAGCACTTGCATATCAAAGAGAATTTCCCCATAAGAAGTAACGGAAACTCAGGTGATTTGTTCCACAACCCACAAGTATTCATATAAAAATGATTACAATACTATGCTATAATACAAAATAATAAAGAAAATATAAAATATAAAGTAAGCAAATTAACCTACACTTACCTTTGAAAACCTTCGTGGCTGGTATGAGGGAGACCAGAGAGAGGAGGGTTATTGTGTAGGATGACCTTCACTATCACTAACAGATGTTGACTCCAGTACAGTATGAATGAACTCTTGTCATATACTGTATTTAATGTAACTGGCAATAAGGCCACAGAGGAAAAGGTCTATATCTGTAGGCAGCCCAGCCTACAATGAAGCGAAGCATTCCTAAGGTTACTCTTGTATGGAAAAGTAACGGACTGTCCACAGGTGCTTTGAAGTGACAAAAAATACACTAGTGCCAGTTGTGGGTACCTTCCAATGTTCTGAAAAATTACTGATTTCTGCCAAACACCGCGGCCTGAGACAGAGTGTCCAAACATGGGAGATGATCACCCACCATCCCATAGTGAAAGACAGAGAAAAGAACCATGGCTCAGTTGTGATCATGTGATGTTTGGTGTCACATACGACTCAAGGCATCGCTCCTTTATCAAGTTGAAACTTAATAGAAATGCTTGCTCATCTTTCATAACACTCGCAAAACAAGTTACTCGCAATCCAAGGTTCTACTGTATTAGTGATATTAGCTCTTGGATTAAAAATGTATATACTCTTCAAAAATATCTTTAGGCTTGGGGTGCCTGGGTGGTTCAGTTGGTTAAGCATCCAACTTCAGCTCAGGTCATGATCTCACAGTTTGTGGGTTCGAGCCCCACATCGGGCTCTGTGCTGACAGCCCAGAGCCTCGGAGCCTACTTCAGATTCTGTGTCTCCCTCACTCTGCCCCTCCCCCACTCATGTTCTGTCTCTCCTGTCTCTCCCTCTCTCTCTCAAAAATAAATAAACATGAAAACAGTTTAAAAAATATCTTTAGGCTTTAGTTATGTTCTAAATTCAAACATGAATGGGAATTCTGGAATGCTAAATATCAGAAGGGGAGTTTGTACTGAAGTTTGTATTGAATACTGACTACGAGCTTATTTATTTCTCAAAACACTCTTAAAAGTAGGAATTAATGGTCCTATTTTACATATAAGAAATCTGAACTGAAAAGTAAATAAACTTGTCTATTTTACAAAGCAGTGAAGTGACAGATCTGAGATTGAGCCCAGGTTTGTATGCTTTAAAACTCATTTTCCCCCAATATTCAATACACACCACTATATTTTAATATTTCAATGGATATGATATAATTCTGAATGGCTGATAGTATTTTCCAGATGAGCATACTTTTTATGAAGAGGCATGCTTTGAAAAGCACATTTTTTGCTCATGACTGGATTTCTTCATCCTTAGTGGAGGGAACATCCATGACCAGAAACCATGGCAACACGGAGAGAGAATATGAATTTCAAGAAGGAAACTCTTATATAAATAAGATTTTTGTTTTTCTCTTGAGAAGGTCTTTAAGGATGCAGCAAAGGAGGAAAACAAGTAGATAATGATATAGACATAAAGTGGAATGTGATAAGCAACTGTTTCCTCACTAGTTTCCTCAGTCATTAGCAAGTTCATTCTTTCAGCAACAAAAACCAGAATGTCAGGAACCATTTTAGGCAAAATGGCAAAAAAATAAGATACAATTTCTATTCTTTAGGAGATGAGAGTTTGGGTCTTTGCATCTTTCAGGAAAAATAAAAAAGATCGGGGTGGGGGGGCGGGAAACACTTGTGTTTTGTGGAAGAGAAAATGTAATAGACAACATCAGGGTGGTATGTATAAAGCATCAATCCTATAACTACATCTGTTCCATCTTAGAGACAGCCAACCAGAAGGTTTACCTAAAATATAAGAGGAAGTTCAGTTTCACTTTCTTTGCTCTGTCACCTAGACCTCTATTAGCCTCCTGTCAATCAAAACTCTGAATCAAATTTCCCTATTCCCCCACCTCCTGGGTCCAACACTTCTGTTCCTTCACACTTTATTCCTGGGTCTTTCCTAAACCACCAACCCCCAAGTTCATGTTCTTATTTTTAACAGTCCTCTCTTTTCTGTGATTATTCTAACCTCGTCTAAGAAACATGGGCCATTTTGCCTGAAATCAAAGTGAACTATGGAGATCTTGGCACTGAGGCCTGGTCTAGTAGGTCACGGCAGGTGAGGGACTAACAACTGTCAGTGGCAGCTGAGACCAAGAATGCGTCAGTTTTGAATCTCAGGGCCTGTAGTGGGAAGGCATGCTTTGAAACTGAGGAGCTTGGGGTGCCTGGGTGGCTTGGTCGGTTAAACATCCAACTTCGGCTCAGGTCATTGTCTCACAGTTCGTGTGTCCGAGCCCCACGTCGGGCTCTGTGCTTATAACTCAGAGCTTGGAGCCTGCTTCAGATTCTGTGTCTTCTGCTCTCTCTACCCCTCCCTTGCTCATGCTCTGTCTCTCTAAATAAATAAATAAATAAATAAATAAATATTAAAAAAAATTTTTTAAATGAAACTGAGGACCTGAACTAGAAAGGAGTTATCAATAAACTCCAGCAAACTGTGACTTAAAATGCCAGATCTTAAGGAGAGGGGCTCAGAGCAAAGTTGTACACACAGAATTCAGAACAGAAATATTGATACCTAAATTTAATAATTTTCAAGTGCTCTCTCATTGGCTCTCTCATTAAATGTTTCTGTTCTGCCTACTCCCCTATGGGTACTACACACATCCATTTGATCAATATTCATTGAGCTCTGTGCTAGCCACCAAAGAAAGCAAGACAAAGAAGATTCCCTAAGCAAGATATTAGAAATGACTCTATATTAGAGCTAAATTTTGAGCTGGGTCTTGGATGAGTTGAAGCTCACTAATTTAGGCAGAGCATTCCAAGCAAAGAGCATCATCTTCAAAGGCTTCTTTCATGGGAGAGCCTGGTTTAGTTAGGAATCCCATGTGGTTCAGGGTAGGTTGAGTGGTGTTGAGGGTGGAGCTATGTGGAAGGTACTTGTGAGATTTTTCAGAAACCAGACTAGGAAGATGCTTATATGTCACCTTGAGGAGTTTAGATTTCACTCTGAAGTCTATGAACACACAGCAATTTGAGTAGGGGTATGGCTCAGTATGAACTGGTTACCTATAGAAATTGTTCATTGATTAGCTATAGAGAGTGAGGTAGAGAAGTCAGTCCATATGAAATAAAAGTCTGGGGTAGCATTATTCTTTGAGACAGAAGATAATGAGGAAATGATGTAAGAGCAAATGAGGTTAGGCTTAAACATGTTGAACATGAGACATAATGAGAACTTCCAGATAGAAATGTTCCATCCATCCATCCATCCATGCATCCATCCATCTATCCTCTATCCTTCCATTCATCTATCATACATTCAACATATGTTTGTCAAATATCTATCACGTCCCAAGTACTGCTTGACGCTATCACATAAAAAACCGTCTTCATACTCCTGAAGCTGGAGGGAGTGATCATTGCCATAGTGACACTTTCTAGTGATTAGTAAATGCAATGGGCATGGTTAAGATGTCCCATATAGGTAGTTTACAGTAGGAAAAGAGGACTTAGCACAAAACTCTATGTTTAGCTTAATCTCATGATGTCCTTTTTTGCTTCCTATGTTCTCCCCACTTCATCTCCTCAACATTTCTAGCTAAACTATAAAATAGTTAACAGATCAAGCCAAGGGACAAAAATTTATCCATATAGCTGTAGTTTCTGAAGCAGTCTGTCTCCTACCCCATCCCCTCCCCGCCCTGCCCCCACCTGCCTTGCTCTACTCCCTGTGAAGGTCAAAATCATTGGACATAAAAAACCCTTAAGCCACATAAAAACATAGGAATTGAGTAATTTAGTGGAAATTTAAAATTAACGCAATATAAAAGTGAATGCTTTATAACACCACGGATTAAAATGAGACATAAATTAGTTCCAGATGGGGGTCTAGAAATTGCTTTTAAATTATTATGGTTAAGCCTGAAATTTTGACCTGTCCTGCATTCTGACAAAATTATCACTCTGAGAAAGAGTTAGAGAATAGATGTCAGTTCTCCTCACGAGGAATTTCTTAAGGATAAATGGTATAGTCTCTAAGAATTATGAGGCAAACACTTGTCTCTGAAAACCTAGCCTGGGAGTCTGGCTTCAGTGCATCCCAAGTCCTAAAAAGTAGGAAGGTAAAGGTTAATTTGATACTGATAACTGGGTTTAGGATGACAAATGAGAATGGGAAAATGGCAGAATCATGGCTTATAATTCCAAGCATGTTTGATAGGGAGTAGAGGTTAGAGAATGCTTATAAAGGATGTAAAACAACAACAAAAGAGATGTTCAAAATTGAAAAATTAACTGTATGATTCAATAACAATAAACTCTTCCTGAATTTAAACCGAAAACAGAAATAAGAGGAATTAAGTTTGGAATATATAATCAGCTGATTTGGCTTTGTCTTTTGGCTTGTATCTTGAGGGTTAATAAACCGAAAGCTATGGATTCTGTGCCCAAGAATTCAAACCAGTTTTGTTTAAGTTGAAAATTATTATTCATTTTAATTATGAGTGATGCTTAAGCATTAAATTACTAAATTTTCCAAACTAGAATGTTTAACTTAATAATTTATAATTTATTATGTTTTTTATTAAAAATAATATTTTATCTCAAAGCATTACATTTAAATAGAATTATTTGTACTATATTGAGTATTTTTCTAAGTTTTCAAGGAATTTGGATATAAAGGGATTTGGGTATAAAATCTGTATTTTTTTTATTTTAAAAAGACAGAATGTACATGTATGCAATAATAGAAAGGACAGAGGCAGAGAGAGAGAGAGAGAGAGAGAGAGAGAGAGAGAATCTTAAGCAGGCAGGCTCCATGCTCAGCATGGAGCCCAATGTGGGGCTCGATCCCATGACCCTGAGATCATGAGTTGAGTTGAAATCAAGAATTAGATGCTCAACTGACTGAGCCACCTAGGGTCCCTAAAATTTGTATTTTTAACTTGCATTTTTTATGAAAGAGGACATACATATGGTGTCAATGTCTTAATTTTTTCTATGCTTCGTTTTTACTAGAGCACATGAGAAACTGGCAACTGAAAACATTTGGACTTTGTTGGGACATAAAAGTGATTCAGAATGACTAAGTATCCCAGAGAAGCAAAGGAATATCTCATATAATCTCCCTCTTTTGTAAAGAAACAGGGAGCTTACAAGTTACTCTGTTCATGCATGCCCTGTACCCAGACTCCATTTGCTTCACACAAGAGATTTAATAGTCTGTTGCTATGACTGTAGCCCAGACATCTACCTATAGATGTCTCATTTGCAGCACGAACCACCAATCCTACTCCTATCTTTTTAGCTTCATTAAACAAAAACAAAAACAAAAAAATGGAAACTTAAAAATTCATAGTATGTATGGAGAACTAGAGTCTGGCAAAATAAGAGTGGAAGTGAGAGGAATTGGGAGAGATGGGCTGGAAAAGTACTCACATTCTGAAAAGCTGATAACCCAAACTAAGAAATTTCAAATTAGGCTTAACATGATGAGAAGCCATTAAAGTACTATAAACACAAAGATGTCACGATCATCTTTTTTGTTTCATAAAGGTCACTGCTGTTTCAGTACCAAGATGAACAAGGGGGAATGTAGGTAAGACTGGAGACAGGAGGGCCGACAAGGGAACAATTCCAGTACTACAGAAAGGAAAAAACGTGAAGCCAGATGGCTTCTCCTTCATGCCTATCCACTAGTCAATATGCCAAGTCATAGTTAGAATTATACAGTTCAGTCTGACTTCTTCTACTTAGCACTATGCATTTAAGGTTTTTCTGTGTCATGTCCTGGCTTGAGTTTATTTCTGTTTATGGTTGAGTAGTCCGTTGTATGGATATACCACAGTTAGTTTATCCAGTCACCAGCAGAAGAACATCTTAGATGCTTCCAATTTGGAGCAATAATGTTTTGGCTATAAACATTCACATGAGGGTATTTATGTAGCCAGAAGTTATCAGATAGTTGGGTAAATATGTAGGAGCACGCTTCCTGGATTATGGTAAGATTATGTTTAGCTTTGTAAGAAACTGCAAAACTGTTTTCCAAAGTGGCTGTACCATTCTGCATTCCCACGAGTAATGAATGACAGTTTCTGTTGCTATTTTTGTCAGCATTTGGTATTGTCACTTGTCAAGCACGTAGCCTGCTTAAGATTCTGTCTCTCCCCCTCCTCATACCCCTCACCTGCTTGCATGCACACACTCTCTAAGTAAAATAAAGTACTAACATAAAATAGAATAAAATAAAACTATACTGTTTCGCAAGTAATGCAAGTTACTTTATAACAGGATATTCCCAATACCTCTCTTTCATCTCTTATGGCATCACTGTGACTCATTTCACTTGCCCATATGGCTATAATTATTCAGTACATTATTACCACTAGTACTTTGAACAATAGTTATCTATGAAGTCAATTAAGAATAAGAAACATACAAGATTTTATTTTGTTTGCATTTATTCTTTCTACAATGCTTTTCTTTTTTTTCTGTAAACCTGAGCTTCTGACCTGTATCATTTTCTTCTTCACGAAGAACTTCTGTGTACATTTCTTGCACAGTAGCTCTGCTAGTGATGAATTCTGTCAGTTTCTGTTTGAGAAAATCTTTACATCTTCACTTATAAAGGATAATTTCTATGTTTACATCCTTTCTAATATAAAATTCTAGGTTGTTGGGGTTTCTTTTTTCTTTCAACACTTTAAAATATGTTATTACACTCTCTTCTTACTTGGTTCCTGATGAAAAGTTGACTGTAGAATTCTTACACTTACTCCTCTATAGGTAAGATGACCCCACTCCATTCCAGTTTCTTTCAAGGTATTTTCTTTGTCTTTGTTTTTTTGCGGTTTGAGTATGATGTGCTTTCATGTAGGTTTTTTGGTATTCACCCTTCTTGGTGTTCTCTGAGACTTTTGGAACTATAGTTTTGGTGTCTATTACTCGTTTTGGAACATTTTTAGTCATCATTATCTCAAATATATCTTCTGCCCCATTCTCTTTCTTTTCCCTTATGGAATTCCAACTGTTTGCATTTTATACTTTTTGGGGGGATTATCCTATGGTTCTTAGATAGTCTGTATTTGTCTCTTTATGTTTTAGCTTGGGAAATTTCTATTGACATGTGTTAAAGCTTACTGAATCTCTCCTCAGCTGCGTCCAGCCTACTGGTGAATCCATCAAAGGCATTCTTCATTTCTTTTACAAAGTTCTTCCTTTTCAGCATAACCTCCTGATTCTTTCATAAAGTTTCTATCTTTCTGCTTACATTACCCATCCATTCTTGCATGTTGTCTACAATCCACAGAGAACGGTTCACAGTTCCATTAGTTTCTGCCCAGATAAGCTAATCTTGGCTATGATTTTCAATACTTGCTCCTCTCCAGATTTCAGGATATGGTAGATTGCTCAGCAACTTCATTTTTTTGACTGTTCCAAGAAAAGTAATTGATTTTGTTTGTTCAGCTCTTCTCTTGCTGTAAGGATAGAAGTGATGATTTAGAAGCTCTTTACATTTCAGGGCTAAATTGAAAGGTTGTCCAACTTTTTTACATGGTAAGTAGGCTTCAGAGCTTCTTCACCCTGTTGTTCTTTTCTGCCTCTTTAATATTCTCACTCTTCTTCTAGCTCAGCCATGAGTTACCTTTATTCCAGAATTTTTAAATAATGCATTATTCACATATTTTTACGTATGCAATGTAAAGATGAATTTCGCTGGTCTACATCAACACCATATGGTTGGAAACAGAATTCGGTTGATAATATTTACTCTTCTACCATTAGTCTTATTTAGTTTATTTCTAACTTTTCCAAATTACTCATATTACTTCACTTTACATATTTTACAAGAATATCTAGTTGATGTATTACATATATATATATGTTATATATGTATATACATAATCACAAACTGTTGATTATCCTCTATTAATAAAGTGTGTTCACATTTTTTCATAGAGTCATAACCTTACATGTGTTGTATTTGACCCATCGATTTATTCAAATTGAGAAGTTATACTCCAGATTCACTTTCCTAATCTTATTTTTTCAACACAAATGACACAAACATATTCTCTTGCTAGCAATTTCTCTAAGAGTAAGTTGTCAAGAAAAACCAAATTGCAACAGCTAGAAATTTATGGACATGAAACAAAGTTTCTATGTCACTCACTAGAGTATTTTATGAAAAGATTCCACTTTATTCTTTATCTGTTTTGTTCCTTTTGTTCTGAAATAAATTCATCTTAAAAGCTCACCAAATCATTGTCATGTTCATTTATTATATACATGATCCTAAGATGAATATACGGTTGATAAGACTCACATGGTGTGATTTAAGTGTCAATTATGGACTATTTGGTGGTGATTTATCAATTAGTCTTTTTTCATTTTCATTTTTCAAGCAGTTTTTCTGGATAACAATAATATTTTGGATCCCAGGAGAATACTTTGGATGGGATAAAAGAAATAAAAAATGTAACACTAGCTCTTCTAATTAGGTAAGTTAAACCATCTAAAAAATTCACTGGCATGTCTTTATACACACTTTCTAAAACTATATTGTCATCTGTTATGTTTTCATTTTGAAATAATTGGCCCAAATTTGATGCATATATTGGCAGAAGCGCACAACTTAACCAACTCTTTTCTAGCTGTTCCAAACCCATTTTTCATAGTGTGGGATAGAAAAGCAATCTGTACCATAGCAGGGAATACATTTGGATGCAGAATAGAGTGACAGAACCCTAATTTCAAATCCAAAGGATTTGGCTCAATGATCTTTAGTACATGTTTTCTAAAACTCTGCTGGGCACTAATGGTCGGAATAGTATATTAAAGTGGTAGCTCATGTTAGTAGCTATTAACAAAGGCCTTTATCCAGTATATGTTACCAGGCTTGTACTTAAGCTCACTAAAGGATAATTCAATAATAATTAATGGTTCCTTCCACAGAAAATCTCAGAACAAAGACACAAGCTATAGAAAAAATAAAGTGTATATTTTTTCTGTGTTTCAGAGTTCAAGACAAATTCTCATAAGTTTAACCCATTTCATTACATCAATGCAACATATTTTTAGTAATAACTATTATGTGTTGTCACTGAGCTGGTTGCTGAGTAACAGTACTGGCCCAAGGTTGTTTGTTCATTAATCCACTCAATATTTATTGAGCAACTACAATGTGCCAAGCTCCTTTAAGATCTAGAGATGTAAACAGACAGAGCATAGTCTCATCCCACAAGACTTATGGTCCTTAGATTCCAGTACAGGAGGGCAGATAAATAAATTAAAAATATAAATAATAAAATAAAATAAAACAAGTAAATAAATAGTGTGTTATATGGTGATATGCTATGCAGAAAAGTAAAGCAGAGAAGAGGGGAGTGGAGGAGCTGGAACAGGACTATTTTCAAAAGTGTGATCAAGGAAGGCTTTACTGGAAAGATGTTATCCTGGAAGAGACGCAAAGTGGGTAATGGAGTGACCTGTCTAAATATCTGGGGGGAAATGTTTCAGACAGAAGAAAGAACAAATGTAAAGGCCTTGAGGAATAAAGGCACTCGGTATGTTTAAATAATAGGAGGCAGCCATTGTGACTGGAGTAGAGAGAACAAAGGGAGGAATGGAAGGGAAGAAGAAAGTGAACAGTGGTGGGTCCTGCAGAGTCATGTAGGTGAGTGTACAGATGTTGACTGGAGACAGAGAAACATCAGACCATGGTGAGGAAAGAGGGGATGTGATTTGATCCCTATAAAGGCTAAGAAAGGAAAGGAGAAGGAGAGTAATTAAGAGGTTATTGTGATAACCAAGATCATGGCAGTGGGACCAGGGCAGAGCAGCGGAGTTGGTGAGGAAAATCAAATTTGCTTTTGAACTCGCTAAGGAGTGTGAGAGGAAAAGAGTGGAGAATGATTCCAAGGTTTATGGACTAAAAAACGGGAAAGATAAAGTGCCATTTGCGCAGATGAGGAAAGACTATACAGGTAGAGAAGATTGTAGAGGGAAGATCAGGAGCCAATTTCAAACATGGCAAGTGTGTGATATCCTTTAGACGTGCAATGGGGACGTTAGGAGGCAGTGGGATGGAAGAGTCTGGAGCTGAGGGCAGAGATCCAATCTAGGGAGGCAAATCTGCAAATATGTCAGTATAAAGATGGTATTTAAAGACACAAGACTGGATGAAGTCACCTGACGGCAGTAGAGATATAGGAGCTCCCTGAATTGGGGGGTACCTCTTTTAGCAGTGAAGTTGATGAGGTAAAAACCCGTGAAGGTGACTAGGAAGGTATGTAGGAGGAAGACTTGGAGGTTCCAAGTCCTGGGAGCTATACAAAGAAAGGTTTTTTTGTGTTTGGTTTGTGTGTGTGTGTGTGTGTGTGTGTGTGTGTGTGTGTGAAGAAGGGATTGATGAACCATTTCAAATGCTGCAAGTAAGAGAGGGATGGAGAATTGGATTTAGCTGTGTGAAATCATTGGCGATGGAGTGGTGTGAATGACAGCTCAATGCAAGTGGGCTCAAGAGAATACAGATGGGAGGAAATGGAGAAGTAAATCTAGGCTTTGAGGCTGTTATCAAATGGTTCTGAATCACATAACAATTCACAGTGATGTGCCCATTTTAAACATTTGTCAGTCATCGTTGTGTTTGAAGATGACATTGTGAATCACACAAACTTAATGATATATTCAGCTACTATTTAGCAGTATGCTAAATATAGTTTGAATGTGTAATGCTATAGTGACAAGACCAGAAAGAAATGACAGAAAGTTGTAAGATAAGAGTGAGAGATAATGTGGTGAAGCATTTACTTAAGTGCATGTGTGGCTTTTTTTAGTAGAAAATGTCTTGATTTTTTCCCCCACTCTCTTTCCCCCTTTAAATTAGACCTTGACTTCCAGTCACCCAAGGAAAGGTAAACCAGAGCAAGAATACAAAGAGAAATCAGATATTAATTCCCGGATTGGAGCATCCAGAAGCCAGGATTTTGGCATTAATAATTAGATTCTAGCCAGAACCCTGTCTACCCCCAACTCCCAAACACCCCTATTCTCAGATGCCTGAGAAAAATGCTGTTTTTATAACAGGAAGAGAAAAACACAGAGAGAAAAGCAGGTGAAATTTTGATGTGAGCCTATACCTCCCTCCCTCTTAGGCTGAGCCAGAAATGTGACGCTGGAGAAAAGGTCAGAGGAATCTCTAGTTAGCTTTAGTGGATTTAGAACAAGGGGGAAGAACCTCTCCTCCACAGCCTGTCCTGGCCCTCAGAGCCCTTGCCAAATCCCCTGCGGCTAAGGAGGAACAGCAGGGGCACCTCATGGGATGACCAAGCTTATGGATTTCCAACAGGTTCTTGGGACCACTGTCCAAATAGGACCCACGGCATCTCTAAAAGCTTGCTCCATGGCTCAGAAAGCACCCAGGGTATGCCTTCAAGAGCCAGTGGGCCTGAGCATATTCTATAGTCTGACAAGGGGATTTCAACAGAAAATGTGCTCAAGTTCATCACTGGTGGCTACACAGAGGGAGGGCTGTGCCTGAATGCCAATGCCAGTAGACACCTGCCAGGAAGTGGTAACGAGCTTCCAATGCTTGATATAAGCTTGTGTATTTTATATCTCACACCAGGGAGTGGAGAGGGGGCACAGCAAAAGCCAACTGTGGACCATAAATCCACTAAGGAAAGCTTAAAGTTTCAGATGAAACGCACATAAAATTGACTATTTTAAATTCATGTCAGAATGCAGAATAAGACATAAGATTGACATTAGGTTGTTTTAGAGAAATTTATACCAGCTACAGGAGCCTACAATCACACAGAAAATGTGTTTACAAGCTCTTTGGGTGAAGCCCTGGTATAGGGAAGGACAATACCCGGTCCTTGGAACGGTAAGACTTGGGTATGAACCTCAGCTCTGTTCTTTCTCGAGAATTTCAAGCAAGGTCATTATGCTTTCTGAGCTCCGGGGCCCTTATTTGTAAAACGAGGACAAGTAAATACACCTTGCAAGGCTGCTGTGATTATAAAATGCCATACCATATGTAAACATGTTTTATAAACTTTAACTGTTCCAAAACAAAGGATAAAGAAACCGCCACCAGGTGTTGCAATGTACCAAGCTCCTTGTATTATAGTAAATATTATGTGTATTTTATACTATATTTTTATAGTTAATGTATAGTATACTATAATATATATCCTAGCTATGTTGCTTTATCGGAAATCAAATCTAGGTCCACCACCTTGAAACGTCAGGCTGTTTTTATCTATTGTACCCTCGTGTAAGGTAAGATATTACTCTCTTTTTCCTTTTATTGAAGCATAATCAACATACAGTGTTATTTTAGTGTCAGACCTCCAACATAACGATTCAACAATTCTACGTATCACTCAGTGCCCATCATGAGAGGTATATTTTAATCCCTTCACCTATTTTATCCATCCCCCCACCCAGTTTGCTCTCTGTATTTAAGTCCATTTTTTTGTTTGCTCACTTGTTTTGTGTCTTAAATTCCACACGTGAGTGAAATCATATGGTATCTGTCTCTCTCTGACTGACAGCATTACTCTTGATTTGCATTAGAACTATGTGATGTGTAAATTGAAGCAATTTCTCTGAGGCCCAGGGGAGGGGACCCATTTGGACTGACAGCAGCTCACGTCAAGGGCAGGATAAAGGCTAATCCTTGAATCCCAGAGCAGGCAGCCTCCCAAATCCTGTTTACCTTTAGCGATTTGGCCTTTGCATTGTATTGGCAAACAGTACAAAAGCATGCAGATCTGCTTTCAGCAAACCAGCTTAGAAATATTACACTAACAACCCCTCTTCGGTTTTCTTTTATTTTTATTTGGGTTTTAGTCTAATAGTCTTAAAAGGGAAATCTGCATCTCTCTCAAATCTGCCTTTCCCTTGCTATTCTAAAGCTTTTAATTGCGTCCAGCTTGTAAATGTAATTTAGTGAAACCTGGAAAAAAAAAAAAAAAAAAGCTATGTTTGCTTCGGCTCAGCCTGGATGAGGTTCATGCCAGATCTCATTTTAACAAAGTGAATTCACTATTCCCTGGTAAACATTGGATGAAAGTTATAATTATACTGGTAACCAGAAAGCCTCTCTGGCTTTAGTTTACAGAATTATGTGGGCTTAAATTAATATTATAAATCAAAAAGATTAAAATCTGGATCTGAAAGTGAACATTATTTCTATTGTAAAATTTGCTTTAAGCAAAAAAAAAAAAAACGTTTTATAACATTCTCTAAGTAAAAATGCATCTTTACAAGCCAAATACAATGGATATTTGGGGGAATGATCGTTAGTTAATTCAGGCTGAAAGAACCTACATGAAAACGGAGACAAAGTGGAATCATTTTTATTTTTATTTTTGGGGGGTTTATTTATTTTTGAGAGAGAGAGAGACAGAGTGTGAGTAGGGGAGAGACGGAGAGAGAGAGGGAGGCATAGAATCTGAAGCAGGCTCCAGGCTCTGAGCTGTCGGCACAGAGCCTGACTAGGGGCTCAAACTCAGGAATGGCGAGATCATGACCAAGGCTGAAGTCGGATGCTTTACTGACTGAGCCACCCAGGCACCCCAAATGTGGAATCAGTTTATAACTGTAATTATGCAGGTATATTTATTTTTCAGAATAGTGAGGGCATAAATGAGCATATTCTTATACTGATAAAAGATGAGGGAAACTAAAACTTTTTAAAATATATATGTACACATAGAACCTGTATCTGAAATGAGGCCCCCTGACCCAGATACCTCTATCAAAATGTGCTTAACTATTTAAAAATATTAAACATCAAACCAACTGATATCCCAGAATGATTCACTGAAGATTAGATCTGAATGCAGTAGAAAGTAGATTGTGAGAAATTCATGTATTAAGGTGCTGAACAAGAAAAGAGAGACCAATGAACTTTTTTCTACCTGGGAAAATATATGTTTATAAATTGGGGCTAATCCTACCATTTCTTTTTTTTTAAAGAACTTTTTTTTTCAACATTTATTTATTTTTGGGACAGAGACAGAGCATGAACGGGGGAGAGGCAGAGAGAGAGGGAGACACAGAATCGGAAACAGGCTCCAGGCTCTGAGCCATCAGCCCATAGCCTGACGCGGGGCTCAAACTCACGGACCGCGAGATCGTGACCTGGCTGAAGTCGGACGCTTAACCAACTGCGCCACCCAGGCGCCCCTAATCCTACCATTTCTATAGAATCAAAAATGCCATCTCAGGAATCAGACAGCACATCTGTGAATCTTGATGGATAATACTAATCTGTGCACATGAAGCATCAAACACATATGTGAAGTATATCACATTTCCTCAGAATAACATGCAGGAGTGTCCAGATCTGGGATCTCCACTCACAGATAGTGTGGTCAGTAGATCCTAGAAAACACTTCAAAAGTTGAAAGCAGTCTCACAGCCTAGGGACTGATTGCAATACATTCTAAGATAATGTGAACTGAGAGGGGGAACAAAAGCCATATGGAGACGTTCTCCAGAAGACAAGGCTATAGAGGCATGCAAAATAAATTACAAGTGAGTTGTAGGTAACAAAGTCAAAGGACACCCAGAAAGCTAGGCAGACATCATAGGGACTTTTGGGATGTTGAAAAGATCAGTAGAAATGCTAACTGGAATAAACTAGAAGCGGTAAATAAAGAATGTAGAAAGAAAGAAAGAAAGAAAGAAAGAAAGAAAGAAAGAAAGAAAGAAAGAAAGAGCAAGAAAGAGAAAGAAAGGGAGAAAGAAAGAAAAATCGAAACAAAAACAAAGACAGCAAAGGAAGAAGAATGCCAGTAATAGTATGCTTTAGTGAGCCTACTGTTTCTGGAAGAACGGGGACTGAGTACTGTAAGAATTAAACTTAAAGACACTAGAAAAAGATTTCTATCCATGTCAGCCCAAGAAACTTTGTAATAATCCAAGCACATGAGTTATTAATGAATAAGCTGTATGTGAGATGAGTTGATAAATCAGCCATAGATGCCAAGTGCAAAGGCACTGAGGGGACATGAAGTGAATTAGAGAAGGTCACTTTTTAATTAAAACTACCTGTTCCATAGGCATTTAGAGATTTTTTAATACTCCTATATTCCAGTTCCAATATTAATGTGCCCATTTATCATCGATATTTTGGTCTGCACACTAACACCACAATCACTGGGACAATAGTTCCATTAAATGCATTAGCGACCTTTAACTGTTAATGTTGTCCTTACAGCAACTGAGAAAAACAGGGCTGAAAAATAGTAAAAAGTATCCTTATATTTAAAGCAAAACATGTGTATCCACATCTACTATGGAAAAAGGCAATGCTGTCAGTGTCATCGGGGTGGGAATGAAACACAGAAGCCAAAGACAGAACTTCTACTTCAGGGCTTGGCTCTTCTGATGGGAGGACAGTTGTTCACTAATAATAGTACGTGGCAGAATGTGACCTGTGTCATCTATTGGAAGGACAGAGTGCATTCTATAAAAGACTGGAGATTTAACTCCATGGTGACAAGTCCACTTGCAGGAATTTATCTCAAAAGATGTATTGGACAAATGCAAAAAGATGTCTGTACCAAGATGACTCCTATGTCAGTATCTTGCCTACGTATACTGAACAATTAGCCATCTGCTTGATTGTGCCAACATGCCAGTCCCTGTTACACTGGATTTGGAGTCAACAGGAAATTAAATACTTAAAAGAAAGAGTGTACATATGTAAATGTTATCTGGGGCCAGCCTACAGACGTTCACTATCCCTTTCTGTGCCTGTGACAGACATGACTAATTGATCATGGCGTGCTTTCGTCTGCGTTCTCACCATGTCCTTAGAATCCTTCCTTCTTGACATGTTATTCTTGAGAGTTGCTACCAAGTGAATAAGGTGGCAGGAATGCATTTTATTATCCAGGATCTAGGCACTCGTTCTCATGCCACGGTCTCCGGGTCAGGGAAAGTTCTTGGGAGCTGCTAGAAGCAGTGAGTAGAAGGGAGAGAGTGTGTGAAGATCCGAGGTTTCTCACTGTTGCTTCTGTCATAGCAGCTCCTCTGGCCAACAGTTTGCACTTCAGAATAAGAGTTCTTTGGGGCAAATGGATTTGCTACTAATAATGTGAAAACTACTGGGGTACCTGGGTGGCTCAGTCGGTTGAGCAGCCGACTTCTGCTCAGGTCATGATTTCATGGTTTGTGAGTTTGAGCCCCGCGTCGGGCTCACTGCTGTCAGTGCAGAGCCCACTTCAGATCTTCTGTCTCCCTCTCTCTGTGCCCTTTTCCTGATTGCGCTTTCTCTCAAAAATAAATAAATCTTTAGAATCTGAAAACTTAAGACTTATAATTTCCCTAATTGATAAGGACAAGATCCTTGATCTTGAACAACTTGTTCTATGACCCAGTTTATGGATGACTATATGATAATGACCATATAAAAAAACTTGCAAGAACACAAGCAATCAGACTATTCTGTTCTTTGCCATAAATACCACACCATAAATGCCATACCATACTTTGCCATAAATACCACATCCTTGCTCACTCTTAATTTTATCCTTTTAAATTTAGATTTCTTGATATCTCATTCATATCATAGAATTTAACTGTTACAAATGAGTCATTTCTATTGTGTAAGTAAATTTAAACTCAAGTGCTTTTCAGAAGCTAATAATTATTAATGGATTTCATTTTTAATGAAAATATCACTTAAACTATGTCTTTTGTTCTACTGTTTTAAAAATAAAAAATGGCCTCTAATTCTCTTATGTTGGTTAAAAGTTAAATCTCCACAGAGCGTAAACTGATATAACTATTTTGGAAAATTAAATGGCAATATAATTCTAAAGCCAAAAATATGCTTACCTCATGACCCAGCAATTGGGCTCCTAGGTGTTTATCCAATGACATATGTTCACCCAAAGTCATGTGCAAGCATTATCACTGTATCAATATTCGTAATTGTCCCAAGTTGGAAATCTCCCAAATGTCCCAGAGTGGAATGTATACGTTGTGATGGGCCACTTAATAGAATGTCATGTATAGAGTAATGAAAATGAATGAACAACTGGGATAAGTCTCACAAACATAAAACTAAATGAAAGAAGTCAGACACAAAAAAGGGTTATAATGTCTACTTCGGTGTAGAAGTATAAGGTATAAGGTATAAGGTATACCTTCGGTATAAGGTTCAAAAATAGGCAAACCATCTAGGTGTTGGACATGAGCTCAGTGGTAACCATTGAGCTCATGTCCAACACCTAGATGGTTTGCCTATTTTTGAACCTTATATACATGTGCCTGGGACAAGTCACTGAGGCCTCCGTTTCATTTTCCTTATCTGAAACAGGGATAAGAATATCTAACTCATAGATTGTTATGAGGGTTAAATGACATAATAAATGGTAAGAACTTGGTATAATGTCTAATATGTCATCTAAAATATTAATAATAACAGCTAACATTTATAGACTACTCCCCATGTACCCAGTTATGTTCTGGGCACTTAATTTTCTCCTAAAAATCCTGTGGGGCAGGACCTTTATTTGACAAAGGGAGACACTGTAGCACTGACTTTAAATTACTCGTCCAAGATCACACAGCTATTAGGGGGAAAAGCCAGAATTACAATCCAATCAGGCTACCTACTTAACCAGTAAATTATCTTGTGTAATAAGGTCCTAATAAATGGCAGTTATTAGTACTGCGAAAACAAATACTGGGAGAGATGTGGGAGAGGTTGTAGGAAAGAATTGAGTGTGAGCGAAATTGCTGTTTTCCGGGAGGCGAATGGCAACTCCAGTGTTAGGCTCTGAAAATCTGTGCTAAATAAATGGCTGCTATTATTATTATGCAATTGCCGTACCTAATTTGAGAGAGAAAATGAAAGTACATAAATGCAATATTATCATTGCCCTTTATAAATTGAAAAAACAGCTGTGTGGAAAGTTAATGACATGCTCACCCTCAGTCCATCAGGGCCCGCTCCCTTAGGATATATCTCAGGGAAGCAGTCTACCTTGGTAAGCTGTATCTAAAACCAGTTTTGGCTTTGGCGGAACTGTGGGTGATATTTTTGCTCTCTGGATTTTCACTATTGTCTACCATGCACACACTTTATTTCACAGTGGAAAACTCACTTTAAAAATAAAATGAAGTGAAAACAAAAACCAATTTCTGTAAGGCAATAAGAACCACATGTCTTTTAAATGGAAAACATGCTTATTTCTCCTTTGTTTCTTGGAAGCAGCTTGCCAGACACACAGTCCACAGCTTTGAACCGTTTACATAAACAGACTCGAGCCAAGGGCTTGCACGCAACAGTTAAATTGCACCCACATTGGCAACTGAATAACTTTGGAGGGCAGTGGTAAAAATTGATACTCACTTCAGTTGAATTCACCTTAAAAATTTCTCACAAAGCACACACCAGTGACATCTGTGGTAGACTGGAGCATCCCAAGTCACTCTGAGAGAAAACCCTATTGATGTTGAGATGGGGGAGAAAGGACAAAGTGGTTGCAAAAGGTATAGATCCTTCCAGTGAAATGGAATGTCCAGGAATTGAGTGGTGCAAGAGCATTTTTATCATCCACTAGAGGGCGCTACCAGTATGTATGTACACAACTTCCTCAGGAAAAGTTGAACATCGCACTCCCCTCCCCAGTTCTAAGCAGACAAAACCAATGTGATTAAGTCAACAGAATTCCACTTTTATTCTGCTTGCTTTCCTTTCATAAATCAGGTAAGGTATTTCCTCCTTATGAGGGGATTGATGGACTATGGGTTACCCTTCGTATTTGGACTCCCTTAAATTGCTGTAACCATTTGTAAAAACGCAATTTTACAATAAATGCTGTGTATTCCAACGTGCTAAATACCAAGCTTGTCACTATGATGGTACAAATTAACTACAAGACCACCTCCTTGCCTTCAAGTTGGAGATAAATAAAAAAGCATCTGAGATACCCATGGGGCACATGAAACAAACTGGGAACTATAAACCATAGAAGATTTACGCTGTTTTGCTTTACACTGCTCAATACTATTGCTCAGTGATGAGAATATTGGCCATAGTCATTTTGGAAAGCCTTTAGAGGAAGACACAGAAGGTGGTGCAACTAGAACAAGCTGAGAGGAAAAGAGAAACCAGCATTAGCAATGTCACAGAAGTAGAAATTTCACTAAGAAAAACAAATGCCTTCCTTAAAAGTTTATTTATTTATTTATTTATTTATTTATTTGGGGAGTAGGGGCAGAGAGAGAGAAGGAGAGAGAGAGAATCCCAAGCAAGCTCTGCACCGTCAGCAGTGTGGAGCACGATTCCGGGCTCGAACTCGCAAAACCATGGGATCATGACCTCAGCAGAAATCAAGAGTCAGACGCTTAACCGACTGAGCCACCCAGGCACCCCTAATGCCTTTTACTTAATATTGCTGGCTGTGTGAACACTTATTTGGAAAACTTTTAAAAATTCACCTGCTTTAGAGACGAAGTGATAGTTCTGTCTCTCCTACTGTAATAGGTGGGCTTTTCGTATTTTCTGAAGCTGTTATCTATAGTGGGGTGTGTTTTGTCTATTGGTTCCTTTGTTTTTTCCCTAACGGAGTAGACTCTGAAGCAAGCCACCTCTTAGGAACTCAGATCCTCACCTTGTCCTGCCTGATCCTGGATGTAGTAGGGGTTTGCTCTAAGAACAGGAAACACATGGCACTGTCCCACTTGTGTGGGTCATGTATCAGTGCCCAAAGAGTGAAGTTTGACACTGACCACTTGAACTGAGGGAACCAATCTGGCTGTAACATCTCCCAGTGTTTTCCCATGGACTACGAGTGGAAATTTGCTACGAACAATTATATTTTATTAAAAGTCAGGGGTGCCTGGGTGGCTCAGTCAGTTAAGTTTCGACTCTTGGTTTTGGCTCAGGTCATGATCTCACAGTTTGTGAGTTTGAGCCCCATATCAGGATCCATGCTGCTAATAGTGTAGAGCCTGCTTGTGATTCTCTCTCCCCCTCTCTCTCTGCTGCTCCCCCTGCTCATGATCTCTCTCTCAAAATAAATAAATAAAAATAAATAAAAGTTAATTTTCAAGTAGTATTTGAAATTTAACAGAATTTTTTTTTTGGAACAAGATCTAGTATACATGTTTTCAAGTATTAAAGCGTAACATAATTTCATTATTATTATTTGGAAAAAAAGGATTATTTTATCATAATAACTTTCCTTTAAAAATATCACTGGGGCACCTGGGTGGCTCGGTCAGTTAAGCATCCGACTTTGGCTCAGGTCATGATCTCATGGTTCGTAGGTTCAAGCCCTGCATCAGGCTCTGGGCTGACAAGCTAGCTCAGAGCCTGCAGCCGGCTTCTGATTGTGTGTCTCCCTCTTTCTCGGACCCTCAACAGCTTGCACGCTGTCTCTCTCAAAAATAAATAGAAACATTAAAAAAAAATCACCACTTTTTACTTATATTGAACAATTGTTTCTTCTGTCATACTACTTAGGAAAATGCTACTTTCTTGTTAAGTTAATATGTGCAGACAAGCATTTACTCATTACACATCAACATGACCTCCTTATAAGTCATCACTCCTAATATTTATGGCCTAAGGATGAAGTAGTCGGGGTGAGTCACATATTTACACTTAGCCCAGAGTTTAAGAAAAAAATTAATACCATAATTTCCCTTGAGTAATGGAAAAGATTGTTGCACATCTATTTTCTGGGTCAGTATTTTTCCAGCCATTCCACAGAGCTCAAGTGTCAATCAAGGCTTCTTCAGATTTTCTTGAAAGGAAGAAGAATAGGGGAAGTGATGATGGATCCTTAATTTTAGATTACAATTGTCTGCTACTTTAAGAGAACACAGCCAGGAGTGCCTGGCTGGCTCGGTCTGTTAAGAATCTGACTCTTGATTTCCGTTCAGGTCATGATCTCACGGTTCGTGAGTTCAAGTCCCATGTAAGGCTCCACACCGACAGTGTGAGATTCTCTCTCTCCCACTCTCTCTGCCCCTCCCCTGCTCATGTGCAAGCTCTCCCTCTCTCTCTCAAAATAAAGAAATAAATTTTAAAAAGAGAGAGAGTTCTCTGGGAAGGTTACTCTTCTGGACAGTGGAAAATAGAAACCAGTGGTATAGACTTTGAATGTTTAAAATAAATGAAAGTGAACTAAATTTCCCAAGCAACAGGGCCCCAGACATGTTACCCAGCAAAAAAAAAAAAAAAAAAGAGAGAGAGAGAGAGAGAGTCTGGTGTTTATAAATGAAGCGAAAGCAATGAAGTTCACGAAAATGCCAACAGGGTCTATGAGGAAATAACAGAGAGTCGGTCTCTGGAAAATGTAGGAATAATTGAATAGTATTTATAATTTATATTAAAAAAACATTCATGGTACATTACTTTTGGCATCCTATCATCTAAATAAGACATCTGGAATAAATAAATTCACTGAAGGCAAATGATAGGATTCACATAAATTTTATTAGTAGTTATAATGATTCTCTCTGGCGATTTTTCGAGATAAATACTGCTATGGAGTGAATTGATTTTGTATTAATATTGATATTGAAGTCCTAACCCCCAGTGCCTTTGAATATGACTATATTTGGAGATAAGGTCTTTGCAGATGGTCAAGTTAAGATGAAGTCATTAGGATGGGCCCTAATCCAATACGACTGCATCCTTATACGAAGAGAAATTTGAATGCAGGGACAGACACGTAGAGAGGGAAGATGATGTGAAGACATTGAAGACCACTATCCATAAGCCAAGGAATGCCTGAACCACCAGAAGCAGGAGAGAGGCCCAGAACAGATGCTGCCTCACAGCCTCAGAAAGAATCAACCGTGCTGTTGACACCTTGATCTTAGACCTCCAGCCTCCAGAGTGGACCGATGATATATCTCTGTTGTTTGAGCCACCCCGTTTGTGGTGCCTGGTTATGGTAGCCCCAGAAAACAAATACAGATATGTTTTCCTAATCCCAGTCTGTTGGCTTGCCATTTAGTTGCTGAGCCTTCCTGGCAATCAACAGAGCACAGAAGTTGTGTCCAGATTGCCTTTATAGTCAACCACCTGATCTGGGTCTAAACCATCTCACACTGCCACCCATCTAAGGCAAGTTCCTTTTAAAATGTGCCAGAACGATACAATTAGAAGGGCAAATCTGTTGTAAAAACTCACATACTGCGTGACGAAGTGAAACAAATGCTACTTTGATTACCGCTCCTCATAAAGGAGGCAGTGGCCTCACTAAGCAGAAAAGAATCAAGGGTGGACTGTATTTCATTTTCTTCCAGGAAAATCTGGCCAATAGCTAGAGTAGCCTGATTTATAAGAATGTAGCAGAATGTAAAAATAAAACAGAAACAAAAACAGAAACAAAAACCACTGGAATTAACCAGAAGCTACCCTGGATATCCACTGACGGTCAAGGAACACAGCAAGTCTTCTGGTGCTTCTATTTACATGGCGGGTCATTCATCTCCTACTCAACAGGAAATCAATGTAGGTTAAAACTTGCCTCAGTCATGCTCAACAGTCACGTTTATAAACATTATTTCTGTGTATTACTTAGGAAAGATGATGACTTAAACACTCTCATGCAAACAGAATTTTTACTATTATAATTTTTAAAATTATATTAAGCTTCAAGAATGGGTCTGTCCTGATATTTCATGGCAAAGCTTTAGAGAAACTAATTGAACTGAAATTACAGTATCATACATTTTTGTTTTTTGAAATGTAAGTTACACATGCTTAGGCTCAATCCTTGCTCCACAAAGAGACTTGGAAAAGAAACTGAATAGCATATGTATAAAATGGTAAGTTGTGATGAGAAGCTCAGCTGAGAGATATTCAGGGGGAAAAAAAAAGAAAGAAAGAAAGACCAAACAAGGAAACTTAGGTGAAGGAAGGAAAAAAAAAAAAGCAATCATACTAATAGACTATCTAAAGTAATCTAACACCAACCACTAAGTTTTTTCATCTTTCATTTTCCCGTAAGGGTCTGTGATGCATTGTAACTATCAGAAAGATATGCACACACCTGGTGCCACCTTGTGTAGGTGTGAACAGAATCCGCCTGTTGGAAAATAAAGGATTTAAAAAAATGAAATTAGAGAAAATGACACATAAAAGGACAACTTGAGTTTCCAGCAATGCAAATATACTGCTAAGATCATCAACCCTCCAGCATAGTCCTTCCGGGCTGTGTTTTCACAGGAAAATGAGGGTGGAGAGAATCACAAAAGTCTTGGCTCCCATCCATCCCTGTGGCCTGCTAACACAGGCCCAGCTCCCTAGAGCACTGGAGTCTACTGGAGTTGCTGCCAGGAGATCTGTTGTCATGAAAATGGAGCGGGAAGGAGAGCCAGCAGTGTGGCTGGGCAGAATAACTGCCCAGCCTTCTGGTCCTGGAAGGGGTTGGGGTTACAGAGGGGAGGGGTTTCTTTCTCACTGGGAAGCACTGGGTTGGACGTGCATGGTAGTACCTACCAATTATTTCGTCTGGCATTTACAGCTTTCCCCATTCCTGGGGTCACTGCAGTGCCCCAGGGACTCCAAAAGCAGCCAGTTGTTATTCTCATTAAGGTTATGATGGGGTTTATGCTATAGAGCGGAATTCTTAACCATTCTTGTGTCACGTACTATTTTGGCATAGACTACAAACCAACTCTCAGAATAATAATAATATATGGGGGCACCTAGGTGGCTTAGTTGGTTAAGCATCAGACTCTTGATTTTGGCTCAGGTCATGATCTCACGGTTCGTGAGATCAAGCCCTGCACTGGGCTGTGTGCTGTCAGCACAGAGCCTGCTTGGGATTCTCTCTCTCCCTCTCTCTCTCTGCCCCTCCCCCACTTGCATTCTTTTACTCTCTCTCTCAAAATAAATAAATAAACATTTAAAAAACATAAAAGACATATAATTACAAATAACACCAACTAGGTTGAGAAAGTACTATTAAAATATTTAAAAATACATCCTATTATAAAAATATTATTAAAAAAATTTGTGATATAGCAATTACATGCTTCTTTGTTAACATTTTAAATAAGAACTAGTCACAAGTTTGATAATTACCTAAAAATTATCATAATCTCAGTTTTTTTTTAAGATTTTAAGTCATCTCTACACCCAACGTGGGTCTCGAATTTACAACCCCCGAGATCAAGAGTTGGACGCTTGACCGACTGAGCCAGCCAGGCGCCCCATAATCTCAGATTAACTGTGAATATAAATGACATTTGAAACATCAGCAACAATTGACAGGACTGAAAATATCTGTGATTTCTGTTGGTGACAAAGTCTGACAACAATACTGTGATATGTATCTACATTCACAACGGAAGGTGGTGCTAGATTTCACTTAAATAAAATTTAAACGTTAGTGGAAATTAAGACGAAATGTATTCCCATCCAAGTTCACAGACCCTCTGAAATCTATCCGCTGGCTGCTTGGTGGGTCTGGCCCTCAGGTTAAAAACTATACTATAGAGGTATACCTACCCTGATACAGAAGTTTACCACAAATAATGACAATATCACAACAGTTTTTAAGCAATTGTATTATGATTACCCACTTTTAAGAAGTGCTAATTTAATCTCTGTCTCTCTGATGATTCAGAAGTCACTTCAAAATCTCATAGTGTGCCCAGAAGTAACACTGTGAGAACCAAATACTGTTGGCCTGAAAAGGAATGCTTGTTAATGAAATTGCTGGGGTCAGAAAACCTGTAATGGATGTTGGTGTTTTCTTTTTAAACCAGGATAGGCAACAAATTAAGCAAGAGTGGATGATGTTCTCAATGTGCTATGAGCCTTCAGGAAAAAAAAAGTAGAGTGTGTTGATCAATATAGTTCATAGGACAGCATAGTTAAAGCTTAGTGAGATTCTGAAGTTATTCAGAAGTTCCTTCAAACCTCAACCCTGCCACTCACGTTTGGCAAGTCATTTTACTTCTCTAAATTTTAGTTACCCGAGCTGCCGAAGGGAGATAAAAATAGTGCCCATCTCAGAAATACTAAGGGACCAAATGAGATAAAGTCACAGAGTACCCCTGTTGTGAAATGAGCAAATGAGGGTCGGCCACAGATCTAACATCTCAACCTGTCTTCCCTTTCAGCTTCTTTTCTTGGATCCGCTCTAGATTCTCCCCTTTAGCGGATATGCTCTGCTTTTCATTCTGGACTCCAGGTCTCCTCAGCTTAAAAAAGCAGGAAGAGATGGAAGAGGCCGCTTAGATTACATTAGGCAGATGCTCAGGGCATACCAGAATAGCGTAAAATTATTTGTAGTCAGCAGATAAGAGTGTAGGTCTGGTATCAGCTCTAAAATATTTTGTGATTTGGGGAAATATTTTACAATCCAGCCACCCCCAGTTTTGCTTTGCCAAAATGTCACAAGGGACGTGCAAGAAGCTTGAGAACTAGCAAGTAATTTTTCATGCAAATTCCCACCCGTTGGGGCTGACTTGAAGAATGTAATTTATCGCCCTTCTTGCGAAACAACCATATTCCTGTTTCACGAAAATATGGTACTATAACTGATCAACTGCATTCTGTCCCTAGAATAGTAGGCCTGAACGTACCAGGAGTGTCTCTTTTTTACCCCTTTTGGTTCTTACCTTACACTTAAAGATACAGAAATTTAAAATAAAGCAGAGCAGAACTCTAACTCCAAAACACATGAGCTAGGGAATGAGAGTTTGGGCTGCTTATTTAAAGAAGTTGGGCTTGGGGCGCCTGGGTGGCGCAGTTGGTTAAGCGTCCGACTTCAGCCAGGTCACGATCTCGTGGTCCGTGAGTTCGAGCCCCGCGTCGGGCTCTGGGCTGATGGCTCAGAGCCTGGAGCCTGTTTCCGATTCTGTGTCTCCCTCTCTCTCTGCCCCTCCCCTGTTCACGCTCTGTCTCTCTCTGTCCCAAAAATAAATAAATGTTGAAAAAAAAAAATTAAAAAAAAAAAAAAAAGAAGTTGGGCTTTCCTTTCTTATCCTGGTGAGATGCAGATGATTGCATCTGCTGATGGGGAAATTTTGCTTTCCCATATTTTTTTGTCATTTTTTGAGAACGTGTTGTCAAACCTAGAGAAAAGCCATGAAAATAGAATAAATAGCTCTCACATACTCTTTATTAAAATCCACTCATTGTTTACCCTTTGTCTCATTTATTTTATCATTAACTCTCTTCTCTCTATACCTAGATGGACGATAGAGAAATAGATAGATACAGATATATAGATTGCTCTCGCTCTCTCTCTCTCTCTCTATATATATATAGCTACACACAGAATATATATACATATATTCACATTTTCCAGTACCATTAGAGAGTAAGTTGGAGATATGCATTCTTACCTCTAAAAATATGTCAATATTTATACTTAATAATAAAGATATTTTGTAACATGCCAATACAATTATCAAGATCAGAATTTTTTTTTTAATTTTTTAATGTTTACTTATTTTTGAGGGGGGTGGGAAGGGCAGAGAGAGAGGGAGACACAGAATCCGAAGCAGGCTCCAGGGTCCGAGCTGTCAGCACAGAGCCCGACGTGGGGCTCGAACTCACCAACCGGGAGATCATGACCTGAGCGGAAGTCGGACGCTTAACCTACTGAATCACCCAAGGCGCCCCTCAATATCAAAAAATTTAACATTGATACAATATTATCTAATCCACAGTTCATATTCAAATTTCTTCAGTTGTCCCCATGGTCCAGAGTCTGATCCAAGAGCGAACATTCCATTTAGTTGTTACATATCTTAACTCTCTTTTATTTTTTATTATTTTTTAATTTTTTAAAATGTTATTTATTTTTGAGAGAGAGAGGCAGAGTGTGAGTGGGGGAGGGGCGGAGAGAAAAGGAGACACAGAATCTGAAGCAGGCTCCAGGCTCTGAGATGTTAGCACAGAGCCCACGGTGGGGCTTGAAATCAAAAACCACAATATCATGACCTGAGCCGAAGTAGGATGCTTAACAGATTGAGCCACCCAGGTGCCCCATCTTTTCTCTTAAATTGTAATACTTCCTCAGTCTTTAAAAAAAAATATTTCAAGTATTTGACATTTTGGGTTTTTTTGTTTGTTTGCTTATTTTGTTTTTTGTATTATTTATTTATTTTGAGAGAGGGAGTGCTTTTGCACACCAGTGGGGGAGGGGGAGAGAGAGGGAAAGAGAGAGAATCTCAAGCGGGCTCCATGCACTGTCAGTGCAGAGCTCAACACAGGGCTCAAACTCATGAACTGTGAGATCATGACCAGAGCCAAACTCAGGAGTCAGACGCTTAACCAACTAAGCCACCCACGTGCCCCAAGTCTTTGACATTTTTGAAGCGCACAAAGCATCTTAAAGAGTATACAGTTTTCAAAGAGGGACAGACTAACATGTCCCTTGATGGGATTTGTCTAATATTTCCTCATGGTTAGACTCAGCTTATGCACTTGGGGGCAGAAATGCCATAGAAATGCTATTGTGTCTTTCTCAGTAAATCACATCAGAAGACACAGGTTGTTGGTTTGTCTCATCATCGGTGATGCTAACTTTATTCATTTCATTAAGAGGGCAATTTTCAGGTCTCTCCACTGTAAAGCTGTTATTTTTCCATTTGTAATTAATAAATAATTGGGGGAAGATGCCTCCAAACTATGTAAATATGCTGATTCTCATCAAGCTTTGACCCATCAGTTTCAGCATCCACAGATGAGTTGCCCAAACCAATTAGTACTGTAAAGCTGCCCAAATGGTAGTTTTCTAAACCTGCCATTCTTTCTGCACATAGTAGTTGACATTCTGTTGTAAGTTTTGGTTTATATTGTCATGCACACATATATTCTTATTTTATTCAATGGGTTTTAAACCATTACTGTCAATATTTATTTTGTCTCAGAATTGGCCAGTGTGAGCCCTCTCAACTGGTTCCTGTGCTCTTTGACAGGCCCCTGTCATCTGTTGAGCATGACCATGAAAGTACTTCACTCTTTTGCATAATATGTGGCCCTGCTAGTACAAAAATATCTTTAGTTCTTACATAAAGATGATTCATTTTACTTTTACAGGAAGGAGAATAATGATTAATGACGGATTTCACCATATATACATAATATATTATACTAATATAATATATATATATTATATATCTTCTTTTTAAAATTATATTTAGGGGCACCTGGGTGGCTCAGTCAGTTGAGTATCTGAATTCGGCTCAGGTCATGACCTCGAGGTTTGTGAGTTTAAGCCCCGCGTCGGGCTCTGTGCTGATAGCTCAGAGCCTGGAGCCTGTTTCAGGTTCTGTGTCTCCCTTTCTCTCTGCCTCTACCCCCACTCACACTCTAACTCTCTAAAAAATAAACATTAAAAAAATTTTTTAATAAACAAATAAATTAAATTATATTTAGTTTTTTAGGATTTTCAGTTTTATGTTATTGATTTCAGATATTTCTTTATATTTATTGATATAAGAACAGGTCGGACCCCCTTCCTAAAAAAAGAAAGAAAGAAGGAAAGAAAGAAAGAAAGAAAGAAAGAAAGAAAGAAAGAAAGAAAGAAAGAATAAAGAATTCTAGCCAAGTTTATCTTCCTGAATATGAAAAAAGAAAGACTTTGGATCTTGGCCTGAGACAAGGCAGGAAAATTGTGATAATTCCACTGTTTGTATAAGAATGAAGAGAACATTAGAGATTTCCTTAAATTTTGGAAGATGGACACAGAGAAAAATGACCATAGGTCCTTCACATCTTTGACAAAGTTTTCTCTGTATAAAACTGTGAACATGCTTCATTATAATGGCTGAGAATACTTTCTCTGTAGTTGAGCAGGTTTTATTTGTAGGGTTCTGTACATACAGTAGCACATTTATTTCATGTTCGTTTTAAATCGTTTTCTTGATAGAGTAATGAAAAAAAGTAGTGTGAGAGTGTTGATTTCACAGAAGTTCGGGACAAAGTACTACGGCCCTTGTTGGGCAGCACAGTAGCACTGTCTGGCCGAGGCCACTTCGAGGCCAGCTAGAATGCAGGACACAAGAGAAGTGTGTATGCCACTGACACGTGGCTCTTTTAGGCCCACATTTTGGGAAACTTCTGTAAAGGCTCCATCCATAAAGGAAACCTGAAAGAATTATACGGTGGAAGATTTGCAGGATTTGGAGTGTCACATCAGATATGTTATTTAACCTTTTAATCAAAATTTCATCATCTCTAAAACAGGGATGATGATACTTACCTTACCTATCCCACAGGGTATTATAATAATCAAAAGAAAATCTGCACAATAAAATACTTTGCACGAGACAGAGAGTCGAATCACGATCACACTTTGTCCAAAGATGTTTGAATTTGAATTTGTCCAAAGACAATATATTAAGTGCTGGAAATTAAGAATCCATTTCCCCCCATCACATGGATGGTAGCATAGTAGAAACAGAAATTTAAGAACTGAGTTGGAAGAATCCTGGGATGCTCAACAAGCATTAAAGCTATAGGGAATAATGCTTCTTTTTTTTTTTTTAATTTTTTTAACGTTTATTTATTATTGAGAGACAGAGAGAGACAGAGCATGAGCATGAGCATGGGAGGGGCAGAGAGAGCGGTAGACACAGAAACTGAAGCAAGTTCCAGGCTCCAAGCTGTCAGCACAGAGCCTGACGCGGGGCTCAAACTCACAAACTGCGAGATCATGACCTGAACCAAAGTTAGATGCTTAACCGACTCAGCCATCCAGGTGCCCCGACAGGGAATAATGCTTCTTACAAGCAGAGCCATCACTGACTATTTATCTGGTATAAATAAAGTACATCACCACATCACACAACAAAACTTCCATGTATGGACCATCCTAAGGAAAACCCCAGAATCCACGAAAGTATGTTCTTTGGAGCCCATTTATCTTTCCTTTAAGTACTCTCCTCTCTCCAGTGTAAGCCAGTCACTGAGAGTTCCTCATGTAGCGCAAAGACCTGCTCTCCATGTGCTCTGGGCATCCTTTCTACCTTCTTCTCTTTTATATTTTGCCTGTTTAGGAACCAGCCAGATTCTCTTCACTTGGTGTGAATGACTGGTGTACTCAATTAATTCTCCTAGAAGTACATGCATTTTAGCAAGAGATTTTGGAGATTCATTCACTTGATATTTCTCGAGCACCTATTCTATATCAGGCCCTATGTTAGGAGTTTAGACTCTGATTACGCACAAGAGAAAACAGTCTCTGCTCTCATATAGTTACAGCCCAGTAGTAGAAAAAAATAATTTAGGGGTGCCTGGATGGCTCCGTAGATTAAATGTCTGACTCTTGGTTTTGGCTCAGGTCATGATCTCACAGTTCATGAGTTCTAGCCCCACACCAGGCTCTCTGCTGTCAGCACAGAGCTCGCTTTGGATCCTCTGCCCCCACCCTCTCTGCCCCTCCTCTGCTTGCTCTCTCTTTGTCTCTCTCAAAATAAATAAGTAAACTTAAAAAAAAAGAAAAAGAATCAATAATATCAGTAACAATCTAGTAATAACGACAAACCATATTGTTGAGCACTTACTAATTACAGGTTTGTTCTGTTTACATGAAAAATTTTCCCCTAAAACATGGATATCTATATCTATATCTATATCTATATCTATATCTATATCTATATATCATCTATATCTATATATCATCTATATCTATACCTGTATTTATATCTACTGTTGTTATTATCATTTCACAATTTTTAAAAGTAAGTCTTGAGAAGCTTAAGTAACTACCTGGCAGAGGCAGAATTTAGGCCCAGTCTGTCTTCAGTATCTGTATTCTTGGTAAGGAAAGTAGAGAACGCTGGAAATATATTCTAGCCCACCCTAGGGGTAGAAATGAAAGACTTTCCTGAGGAAGTGCTATCTGAACTAAGACATGAAAGATGAGATACTGCCTTCATCAAAATGAGTCTCTTATGAAGCTTTCAAGGTCCTTACATAGGACAATGGTAGGGCGATGGGAAGAGAAACGTTTGGAGGCAGAGGAACTAAAATGTCATCGTGGAAATGACCACCCACTTTGGTTATGCACCAAGTAGACACAGGGGTACACACAGCCCGGACAGGGCACTGTCACCAGGAGAAAGAATGGGGTGTGCCAATCAGAATAAGGGGAAAAATCAGGAGATCTAGTCTTCCAAAACACCGACATAATCCTCCAGCTAAGAAGTCTGAAAACAGAGACTCCAAGGCCCCATTAGTCTTTCCTCCCACTTTTAGAGCCAACTGCCACAGCACTGTTTCCCGGGCAAAGGGATAATGAGGCATGCTTCACACATCAAAGTGTTAAGGGCTAATATGGATGGAAGTATCAGAGTGGGGAAAGGAAGCAAAAAAAAAGGTTTTGCTTTCCATGCTCAAGAAGATCTCGATCTCAAGGAGGGAAAATAAAGTATGAAGAATATGAAAAAGCACAACTGAATTTACCACACAGTTATAACTATATTTCTGGGCTCTGAGAGATTATCTAGTCAAAATCCCTTAGTTGGCAAATGTGAAAAGAGACCCATAAAGAAAAGTCTTGCTTCTGGTCACATAGCTACTGACTGGCACAGGTCCCTTTACAATGTAGTGCCGGGCCTTGAAATCCTATAATATACATTTGTATTGTGAACAATTTAAGTTCTTACCGTTATCAGTAGCTCTATAGAGAGATATTCAGGTGAGCCTAAATTTTTGCTAAGAATTTTGACAAATTTTGCTGAAGCAAATAATGAGGATCCCCAGCTTCACAGTGGCATGGCATTTCTGCCTTCTGTTTGGAATATGACAGATGTGGGTGGACATCACAAGCACTTTCCTTTCGCTGTGAGCCAACAATGCCAGAAGCACTACACGAACCTGAGCAGAAACCGCCCCTGCCAGGTGGCCTGATATTCAAAAACGAGAAAGGAATAGCATAATAGGAAAAGTCGATGACTCAGGCTGAAGGGAAGGAGGGATGAGGATTAACATTTATAATTTCATTTTGTGACTCATAGGACCATCTTTCCTAGATTGTATTGCAAATGGTGCCAGCTAATTTTTTAAATGGATATATTGATTTGACACAAAAAGGACAGATGACCCAAAAGAACTAAAATTCAACATGGATATGAAGAACCAGCCTAGAAAGAAGAACTATTGTCAGTAGAGAATAGGAAATAAATCTGGACTAGGAAAGGAAGAAATTTAATAGTCAGATGGTCTCTGATGCAATTTCAGATCTTCTCAGTGGGAGTGCATCATAGGGTCTAGACAGAAAAATATAATATCATTCTAGGTCTTCCAAATAGAGGGCATTTAATAGAAGGAAATTGTTATTCAAAGTGATAGAAGAACTGGAAAACCAATTAGAAGATGGAGAGGCAACAGCAGAAAGCTATAACGCCAACTAGAGCTGAAAGGACAATGGGAGGAAACAAGGAAGGCCTAGCATCTGGAACCATCCAAAAGGAGCCGGAGTCAGTGGAGACTGCCTCTGGGAGATGGGATCATGGAGGGAGGGGCTTTTTTTTTTTTTTTTTTTGAGGTAATTAGAACTCTAGAGGAAATGTAGCTACCACGGGAGACATAAAAAGAAGCAGAGAGAGAGAGAGAGAGGGAGAAATATTGTGGTTTTCCTCTTTCCTACACTTCAATCTTCTGCCACTGCCTCTCACTGGCCAAATATACTAGTAAAGCAAAGGACAAAAGAGCCTAGAAAATGTAATTCCATTTGAAACAGAGAAGAATTTGAATTTGAAACAGAAAAGGATTTGAATTTGAAATTTGAATTTGAAACAGAAAAAGGTAGAAATAAATCTAAAATTACACAGGTAGGTGACCAGAACTCAGCACATTTAACACAGTCTGACCCTAACAGATGCTGTTCCATTGATCTCTGAGCAAGTCCTGACTGAAGGCAGTTTTCCATTAGGACCCTGGTTACTGTGGGGTCTAGATTTGCCCATTCTCCCCTCTGGTGCTTCTGAAGTAAGCTCCAAATTCACCATCTATTTGCCAAACTTTAAAGTGTTTGGACCATCATAAAGTTCAGCTCCAGCTCACCACAAGAGTCTACTCTGAACCTGCTACATTTTTCTAGGACCCTGACAGCCTAAGCAGGTCTTACTAATTCCCTCTTTTAAGATACATGAGCAATCCTGAACTCTCAAATTTGGACCAGAATACCGATCCAAAATGAACTGATCACCTGGCATCTCAGTGCAGCCATCAATAGGATGTCCTTCATGGCCACCAGGGAGTGTCCCTGACTCAGTTTCCCCAACCACCAGATTGGACCTCCTTGATATGGTCAACAGTGCCTGCCTTCTTCATCTGAAGGCTGTCAGCCTTGGGACAACAGAACTACTGTTTAGTTCCCTGCACTCAGATAGCCCCTGGTTTCCACTAAGCACTAAAATTCAGTTTTACTTCTTTCCTTCATTAATTTGCCACCCAGGAAAGATGTTAATTAGCACAAAACAGTCAATAGGTGTATGAGAATAAGATAGAAATAAAACTAAATTTGCTTTAGAAGCTCTACCCTTGGTCCCTGGAGAGACTCCAAAATAACGTTTTTGAAGTTTTCCACTGAAGTGCTCTCTCCATTAAGCCAGAGTGCCGCCCCAAAAATTTAAATGTAAGAGCACATTGTAAATAATCCTCTTGGCACTAAGGATTGTGATCTTTCTTCAAGGCTTCACACTGCTCCTCTAGAGCAGACTCTGTGCTAAATGAAAGTGAAGAACAAAGTGTACTGAAACCCCAATGGATTCTGAGGACACGGTCAGCTGCTTGACCATTTTTCCTTTCCCTGCGGCACTTCAAAGCTCAAGGTGAAAGGAAGTCTCCTGGCTTCCCTGCTGAGGCTTGGTGGCATTAGTCATAGCAGGACAGCAGCCACTCAAAAACTGCAAATTACTGACTTCTGGCTCTGTATGGAAACCGTTACGGTACAACGGAAGAGACTAGATTGGAACCCCATATACCAACTGCTTCTTCTAGCCAACAATCTTTTAACTTCTGCCAAGGATTTTTTTCACTAAAATAAAGTTGCCCAGTCTCCAAAAATAACATCTGTTGCTCAGAGTAACATTTTCAAACAACACAATAAACTGTACTTCCAGAAAATATACGCTCTACATTTTCCTGAGGGACCTTGTAGAATGGATGATGGAGGGGTTCCTGGCTCCCCCATTTCCTGCTCTGCCTGCTCCTGGGCAAACGATTTTGTTGTCATGAGTGGCGGTAAAAGTTACCATGCACAAGTTACATCCAATTGCAGCGGGCAGTGACTGGGCAGGCTTTAAATGACAGCTGTACCCAGATGTCTGGGGCAGGCTTTCACAAGCAGGATGTTTTTAAACTGGGGTATGGTGCCCCGGAGTTGGTTCCAGGGAGATCCAAGAAAGTTAAAAAATAAAAACGACAACGGTAACACTTTCAGCATAGCACATTGCTAGATTCCCTGAAAGTCAGCTCTGCTTTCAGGGATCACCTAACCCCTTCATTTCCAGTTCCTCAGGAGTAATGGGCAATTTGCTAATCTTAGCGCTTTATCCTCTCCATCCCTCCCACTCAATCTTTTAGAGATAGGACAAAAGCAAGGAGGTATTTGGATCATAGTCTGCTCCAGGACTACAGTGAGCTCCCCTGATCACTCGTTACAGGTGGATTGGGATAGATAGGCTATGTTGGTGGTGTAGAATCACTACCACTACTGGAGAGAATTCAAGACGTTCATTTCTGTATGCACAGGGTGAAGGACTTAGCTCTATGACCCATCATTTCTCATTGGAGCAAGAGCCCCAAAGACATTTCTATTGTTACTGACCTCTTAAAAGCCTGAGAGATTGCTCTGCTGTCTGCCTGGGAAACGATGCGTGGTACACACGATGAAGGAAAGTGGCTACCAAAAGCAGATGAGCAAAGAGGCATAGCTAGTGACCCCAGGGTTTCTTAGAGCCTAAAAAATATTGATAAGGCATATCCACTCTCATGGGCTTGCAAGGAGAATTTTTACAAAGAAACCCTCCTATTCATACAATTCTTCCAATTTAATCTAATTGCTTGATCCTATGGGAGTGTAATGCAAAGAGGATGGGAAATGTGAATTTCAGTCGGAATTCTCCCATTTAATTATGGGACGCTGGAAAAGTCACTCAGCCTTTTGGAGCTTCAGTTTCCTCATGATGATGATGATACCCACATTCCCTAATACACAGGTTATTTAAAAATTGCATTAAATTAGCATATACTAACCTATAAAGATGTACCAAATTATAAAAGATATTGCACTTTGCTATTATCATGACTATCACCATCACGATTATTATTGAGAATGTTGTAAATAACGACCATACTGCCTGACAAAGAGCTGGACTACGTGGCTTTCAAGCACCTCCTGACCCTAAGATTCTACTATCTCATGCACTCACACTCTCTCTTACTATCTAAGGTCAAAACACCAATGAAAATACCCTGTCTTGCAAGTAAGGCAAATCGTACCAGGGAGACAATGCAGAAGCAAGACTTGCATATCGTCTCTGCCAGATGCAGAAGAGGAATTTTCTTACCTAGTGTAGGGCATGTGTAAAGATTCCTCTGGGTTAGCAGGTTAAAGATTCCTCTGGCTTTCCCAATTGGCACTGCCTGGAGGACCAAGCATACCAGGATTTCTCTGAGACTGTATTTCCTAGCCCAGATTGAATGCAACCCCCTGCTGGGTTGCCCTGAGAGGAATTCAGTCTCTAGACTGGCCCTCCCAGTTTGTTCCATAGTAAAATCAGAGGGGATTTAGGTTTTGCCCTGAAAGAACCCTACCCCCGCGTCAATGCCTGACTCTTCTGGAGAAGATATTTTCAAAGTTTAAAATCATCAGAATCACTTGGAGGGCTTCATAGAGATTCTTGGACCCTACCTCTAGAGTTTCTGACGTGGTAGTTCTGGGGTGGAGCCTGAGAACTTGCATTCCCAAGGTAATGCTCATGCTCATGGTCTGAGGACCACACACTGAGAGTCACTATTCTGGAGGAGCCAACATATGTGCTGGTATCTAAAATAACTGTTTATTTATTTTTAATGTTTATTTTTTTATCTTGAGAGAGACAGAGAGAGTGTGCATTAGCAGGAGAGGGACGGAGAGAGAATCCCAAGCAGGCTCCATGTTGTCAGTGCAGAGACCAGTGTGGGGCTCAATCTCATGAACCATGAGATCATGACCTGAGCTGAAATCAACAGTCAGTGGCACTTAATCAGCTGTGCCACCCATGCACCCCTAAAATAACTGTTTTAATGCGCCTCAGAAACAAGCGGTCTTCCGAGTTGGTTCTGATGGAAGCTAGAATAGAAAAAGTTGTTTTAAAGAAGGGTATGAACTTTAAAAATAGGTTATCCAAATAGATTCATCCAAATAGATACTCCTTTATGGTAGACTTTTCTTTTTAACATTTTTTATGAAGACAAAATCATCGGGTATCTTTTTTGTTTGTTTTATCTCCCCCCGCCCCCAACCCCCGGCTAGGAAAGCGAATAAAGTTTTAATTGGTTCTTTGCCCAAATCAAGGCAAAAGGCTTTCAGATTGGCAACACAGATACACAATTTGTCCTCGGGAAGTTGAATAATAATTAGAAATTATGGCCCGAGAGAAGGTAAGGTCAATTTTAGACCTCAGGTTTTCCTTCATCTCCAAGTTTGGCTTATGATTGCTTCCTACTTAATTAACCAATTAAGCTCCTAGCCTTTTGTTGTCACCCTCAGGGCTTCAAGGCTCCACTTTAATAGTGTATTCCATCATAACAAAATGTGGACAAGTTCCCTAATTTCCTAAACTGTTACACTTCCTGAGATTTATGTGCTTTTTTCAGGTTCAATACGAGTGATGGGAATGCGTCCTCTGTAGTTTCAATCAGGCATCACAAACAAGAAGTGAAGTCTGAACACGGTCCAGCCTCTACCCACCCTCACTCTGCTTGCCTTGTTGGCTCCTGAGATCCTGTTCTAAGCCTGAAGACTCAGCCTCTGTCCAGCTGTAATTCATACTGGTTGCAGAACCTCAAGGAAGCCCGTGACTCCCCACACCTTTCCCATGGTAAAATGGGGCCAATATGCACCTAGACTACTTTGAAGGGTTGTTTTGATGATCAAATAAAAAATGAGATAACATGAGTAACACTTTGGAAACTGTTAAGCCTTAAAATCAGCAAGGTTTCAGAGCGCCTGGGTGGCTCAGTTGGTTAAGTGTCTGACTTTGGCTCAGGTCATGATCTCGCGGTCCATGAGTTTGAGCCTTGCGTCAGGCTCTGTGCTGACAGCTCGGAGTCTGCTTTGGATTCTGTCTCACTTTCTTTTTGCCCCTCTCCCACTCACACTCCCTTTCTCTCAAAAATGAATAAACATGAAAAAAAATTTTTTTTAAATCAGCAAGGTTTCTTTCTTTTTGGTATCAAGTTATGGGCACAGTGTATTCCCAGTGATTGGATTGTTAGTTCACCGTGGTCTGCATTCGCAGCCGGCTCCCTGTGAGCTGTTTCTCAAATGTGTGCTACTGGTTTCTACTTGCAGACTGACAAGATAGGTGATGGTTCCATGCCACTCACCACCACCATAATGCTAAAAATTTCTCTGCTATGGAATAGATAATAAAGTTGCTTCTAAATACATGACCTCTCTTAACCTTTAAAATCCTGTAAAGTTATTGTTATTTTCCCATTTATAGACGAGGAAGCAAAGATGCAGATTATCAGTCTTCCCAAATAGAGAGGCAAAACAGAGCCCTCTCAAAAAGTCCAAGGTCTCCCCATATCTAAGATGGCTCTCTTCTAGCAAACCAAATTTAAATGAAAAACAGATAGATAGGTAGGTAAGTAGATAGATAATAGATGGATGGTTGATGGATGGACAGACAGATAAATAGCCAACTAAAGGATGTGTTCTGCTGATACACTAAAGCCTTCTTCTTTATACAATAACATTATTTTAATGATTTGGGGGTGGTGTGCAGTGGGGGTGGGGAGAGGTTTGATTTAATTTTCAACAGAGATCCCAAGGCAGGAAAATAAAACAAAAGAATAGGAGTTCTGACTTGCCAGTGAAATGAGCCATAAACTCTAACTTAAACCTGTAAGGGTTAAAGTAGTGAGGTGAAGGGGCACCTGGGTAGCTTAGTCGGTTAAGCTTCCAACTCTTGGTTTTGATTGAGGTCATAATCTCATGGTCTGTGGGTTAGAGCCTGACATGGGGCTCTGCACTGACAATGTGGAGCCTGCTTGGGATTCTCTCTCCCTCTCTCTTTGCCCTTTCCCTGCCTGCTCTCTCTCTCTCTCTCTCTCTCTCTCTCTCTCTCTCTCTCAAAATAAATAAACAAAATAAATAGTGAGGTTTAAATGGTTTCAGCTCATGAAGGGTTCTATAAGAGGTAACCTATAAAGACATCTGTAGTATTCCTTCTAGATAAAAGGGCTCCCTCTCAAATGTGTATAGAATCTTATTTTTCTGTGTTCCTAGCCAGACATTCATGTGACACCAATTCCTGGGCTATACTAAACTTCCCCCTTTTAATAATTAACCAACACTTCTTGGGGAAAGCAGGAGGTGGAAACTTTCACAGAAGCCAGATGTAACATAATGAAACCAGGGGAACACACATCAACACATCATTCACTTTGAAGTGTGTGTGTGTGTGTGTGTGTGTGTGTGTGTGTGTGTGTGAGTGTGTGCATATTGTGTGTATCAGGGATCTAAAATGAAGGAATTCTGGGGAAAACAGATGTTATGACCCAGCTTACAAAGTGTTTTGTATTGTTAATTATTGTCAAGCCCACCGCATTTAAAAGTGACATATGCAGACATGGAACCAGCACTCAACTGAATTCAACTACTTTAATAATAAGACCTAGAACCACTTTAACTTAAAGACACAATTTTATTTAAATAAAATCAGCGCTCTAAATCATTTTACAATAAATATTGAGAGTAAGCCCTAATGGACTATGGACATGGATGACAATGATTTATTACTGTGGGTTCATTCATAGTAACAAATGTGCCACTCGGTGTGGGATAGGGATGAATTTCATCGGAAACTCCATACTTTCAATTTAGCTGTGAACATAAAACCACTCTAAGAACTAAAGTTGAGGGGTGCTTGGGTGGCTCAGTCGGTTGAGCGTCCGACTTCGGCTCAGGTCATGATCTCACGGTTCATGAGTTCGAGCCCCATGTCGGGCTCTGTGTTGACAGCTCAGAGCCAGCAGCCTGCTTCGGATTCTGTGTCTCCCTCTCTCTCTGCCCCTCCTCCGCTTGTGCTCTGTCTCTCTCTCTCTCTCTCTCTCAAAAGTAAGTAAACGTTAAAAACAATTAAAAAAAACCCTAAAGTCGATTTTAAAAAAGAAACATCCATAATCTTTTTAAAGGCATACTTTCTGGAGTAGTGTGGTCTTCAGGATCATTGCTGTCAAGTGCTTCTTGCAAACAAGCAGGGGCCAGTGGGCTTCCAATCTCTGAGTACAATATACTGGTCTGGAGGCTAGACTCTAGTTTAACTTTTGGTGATAGACTTTTGCTCTGAATAAACATATTTTGTAGAACATACAATGGGAAGCCACATTGTAAGGAAGGCTGCAGAATTCTGCAGTATTAAGGCACTCTGGATCAAAATGACATTTCCAGCTCTCACTGAAGACGCCAGTTTCCCATATACTTGGTGTCCTAACTACCTTAGGTCCCTAAAGAGAAAAGACCCCAAACAACCACTTTTTAAAAATCTAAACACTTGGGGAGCCTGGGTGGCTCACTTGGTTGAGCATCTGACTATTGATTTCAGTTCAGGTCACAATCTCATGGTTTGTGAGATCGAGCCCTACATCAGGCTCTGTGCTGACAGCACAAAGCCTGCTTCGGATATTCTCTCTCTCTCTCTCTCTTCCTCTCTCTCTGCCCCTCCTCTGTGCTCTCTCTCTCTCTCTCTCTCTCTCTCTTCATCTGTCTCTCAAAATAAATAAATAAACATTTTTTAAAAAATCTAAATCACTTCCCTAACAACCAGGGAAGTAGAAATTACCTTTTTCTTTTACCACCTGAATGTGAGCATAAAGCTCTTGTAGACATTTAAGGAAACCTTAGAAAACCTCAGCTACACATACAGGTGATTCTCTTTGATTTCACAACACAGAGATTTTCACTGCAGTGACATGAATGATGATTTTCAGGACTCGCGGCTTAGAAAGATCACTGCAGTGTGATGCTCCTGTCTTGTTTTGGGATGTGTGCATCCACCTAGTTAGGAAGGTGTAGTCAAAGCTGGTAACTGGAGCTGGCATTTGACCTTCTTGCTGTGTTATGTTTGAGTTCAGTAATACCACTCATTTCTTCTCTGCCCTGTGGCCTTCTGATTTTTCCCTACATGCCAAGACCTTTAGTTTACTGTACATATGATACATAGTAGACATTGAACAAATATTTTCATTTAAAGATTACCGAAATAAATGAATGAATGAGTGAATGAATGAATGCCAAGTGAGTTCAGAGACCAAATCATTTGAATGATTTAGAGAGTCTGTGTAAGAGCAGCAGATAAGGCTGGCCTGTAGATTGCAATTAAACTGTGGGAGACCCTGAGTGGCTGGCAGAAAAGCCTGGAAGAGAAGAGCACTAAAAGTTTCTGAGTGAGACAGGAACACCATCAAACTCACTTTAGTAAGAATGCAATCAGGAGTGTTGAGCCAAAGTAAATATCTAACAGACATACTTACAAGGCAATTATTCTTTCTTTTTATTTTATATCATTACTGAATTATTTTGCAGTGTATTTTAGGTTAACCCGAAGAGATCTTAGAATTTCAATAAAATTAAATTATTTGGTTTCCTTGAGAGTATTTTGTAAGTGATATATTTCCACAGGGGGGAAAAATTAACAAACTCTAAGAGTGCAATCTACCTAAAATAATATGGGTCATTGTTTAAACACCCTAGTAATAAAAACTATGTTAGCAATTTTTTAAGTTCATTTACTTATTTTAAGAGAGAGAGAGAGAGAGAGTGTGTGTGTGTGTGTGTGTGAGAGAGACGGGGGGGGGGGACGGAGAGAGAGAGAGAGAGAGAGCAAGCGAACAGGGGGCAAAGAGAGAGAGGGAGAGAGAGAGAATCCCAAACAGGTTCCACACTGTCAGTGTAAGAGCCAAATGCAGGGCTCGAACCCACGAACTGTGAGATCATGACCTGAGCCGAAGTCAACAGTCAGACACTTAACCAACTGAGTCACCCAGGCGCCCCCTATGCTAACAATTAATAGAATTATGATATGTAGTCCTCTAATTTTCATGAAATAAAGCATCTAACATGAAATAATTTTTGTTTATTCTTTTTAAGCTATGTAATAGCCTTTTTAAAAATGGATTTATTAAATAGAGGTAATTGACATAAAACAAGTTCACCAGTTTAACAGGTACAATTCAATGTTTGTAGTGTAGGCAATCTTTCTGTATCTATAGATTCATCTATTGTGCAAATTTCACATTAATGGTATCATACAATATGTGATCTCTTGTGATTGGCTTCTTTCACTTAACATAATATTTTCAAGGATTATCCATGTTATAGCATGTATGACTACTCATTCCTTTTTATTACTGAACATATCCCATTATATGAACATACCATTTTGTTTATCCATTCATTGGTTTATGAACATTTGGGTTGTTTTAATTTGGGGGCTATTGTACATAATACTGTTATAAACATCCATAAACAAAATTTTGCACCTTTATATACCTTTTCTTTCTATTGGCTATCTATCTAGAAGGAGAACTGCTTGGTCGTAGAGCAACTTGATGTTTAACATTTGAGGAGGTGCCATTTTTTTTCCAAAATGACTACACCATTGTACTTTCCTAACAGCTTTGTTTGAGAATCCCAATTTGTCCACATCCTTGCCAACATTCATCATTATTTGTGTTTTTGATCACAGCCATCCTTATGGGTGAAAAATAATATCTCATTGTGGTTTTCATTTGCATTTTCTGAATGGCTAATGATGTTGAGCATCTCTTCATGTGCTTATTGTTCATTATATATCTTCTATGGAGTTATGTCCATTTCAATCTTTTGTCCATTTTAAAATTGATTTATAATTGACATACAATACTACATTATTATCAGGTGTACAATATAGTGATTGGGTATTTTTATATGTTATGAAATGATCACCTTGACAGGCCTAGTTACCATCTGTCACTATATAAAGTTATGATAATATTATTGACTATATTCCCTGTGCTGTACATTACATCCCTGTGACTTAGTTATTTCATAACTGGAAGTTTGTTACTCTTAACCCCTTTCACCTATTTTGCCTAGCCTCCCATGTCCCTCCCCTCTGGCAACCACCAGTTTGTTCTCTGTATCTATGAATCTGTTTCTGTTCTCTTTTGTTTGTTTGTTTGTTTGTTTTGCTTTTTAGATTTCACATATAAATGAAACCATATGGTATCTGTCTTCCTCTTACTGATTTATTTCACTTAACATAAGAAGTTCCAGGTCCATCTCCATCCATATTGTTACAAATGGCAAGATTTCATTACTTTGATGGCTGAGTACTATTCTGTTTTATATCATTTATAATATATATATAGCCACATATTCTTTATCCATTCATCAGTTGATGGACACTTACGTTGCTTCCATACCTTGGCTATTGTAAATAATGCTTCAGTGAACATAAGGGTGCATATATCATTTTGAATTAGTGTTTTCATTTTCTTTAGATAAATACCCAGAAGCATAATTGCTAATAGTTCTATTTCTGAGTTTTCAAGGAACCTCCATACTGTTTTCCATAGTGGCTGTACCACTTTACATTGCTACCAACAATGCAGAAGAGTTTTTCTCTGCTTTTTATATTGGATTATTCACTTTTTAAACATTTAACATAAAGGTTTTTTTAATAAATTCTTTTACATTTATTTATTTTTGAAAGACAGAGCATGAGCATGGGAGGGGCAGAGAGAGGGAGACACAGAATCAGTAGCAGGCTCCAGGCTCTGAGCTGTCAGCACAGAGCCCAGTGCGGGGCTTAAACCCACGAACCATGAGATCATCACCTGAACTGAAGTCGGACGTTTAACCGACTGAGCCCCCCAGGCGCCCCTATAAATTCTGGATACAAGTTCCTCATAAGATATTTGATTTGAATGTACTTTCTCCCGTTCTGTGAGTTGTTCTTTCACTTTCTTGACAATGTCCTTTGAGGCACAAGTTTTTAATTTTGATGAAGTCCAATTTATCTACTTTTTTCTTTTGTCACATGTTTTCATGTCATAGCTAAGAAACTATTGCTTAACCTAAATTCAGAAATATCTACTCCTAGTTTTTCTTCTAAGAGTTTATAGTTTTAGCTTTCACATTTAGCTCAATGATCTATTCTGAGTTAGACTTTATATTTGGTGTGAGGTACAAGTCCAACTTCATCCTTTTTACATGTGGATATTTCGTTGTCCCAGAACAATTTGTTGGAAAAATCCATTTGTTCTTCATTGAATTATCTTGGTACCTCTGTAAAAATCAATTAGTCATAAACATAGGTTTATTTTTAAGCTCTCAGTTCTATTCTACTAATTTATATCTCTATCCTTATGCCAAGTAGCATACTGTTTTTATTATTGTAGCTTTGTAGTAAGTTTTTAAATCAGGAATTACGGGTTTCCAACTCTGGTCTTCTTTATCAAGATTCTTTAGCTATTCTAGATCCATTGCATTTCCATATAAGTTTTAGGATCAAATATGAATGTCAGTAGAAACTCCAGATGAAATTTTAATGGGTATTGCACTGAATCACTAGAACAATTTGTGGAATACTGCCATCTTGCCATCTTAGCAATGGTAATTCTTCTAATACATGGACATAAGTTGTATGTTTTTTCACTTACTTAAGTGTTCTTTAATTTCTATCAGCAATGTTTTGCACTTTTCAGTGTACAAGTATGGCACTTCTTCTGTGAAATTTACACCTAAGCATTTTATTCTTTTTATGCTATTGTAAATGGAATTGTTTTCTTCATTTAATTTTAGAATTGATTGTTGGTATACAGAAACATAATAGATTTTTATAAATTTATTTTTTATCTTGAAACCTTGATGACCTTGTTTATTATTTCTAAAGTTGTGTGTGTGTGTGTGTGTGTGTGTGTGTGTGTGTGTGTGTGATTTTCTTATACATGGATTTTCTATATACATGAGCATGCTATCTGCCAATAAAGATTATTTTATTTCTTCCTTTCTAATCTGGACGCCTTGTATTTTAAAAATACTTTTATACTACCTTTCATATTTACCTATGCAGTTACCTTTACTGATGTTCTTTATGCCCTCATGTAGAGTCAAGTACTCCCTTGTGTTTTTTCAATTCTGCCTGCAGGATTTCCTTTAGTGTGTTTTGTAAGACAGCTATATTAGAGACAAATTCTTTCATGTTTTGTTTTTTGAGGAATTTCTGTTTTCTGTTTTAATTTCTCCTTTTTTGAAGCATAATTTTTCCAGATACTGAATTCTCAGTTGGCAGACTTTTTCTTTCAGTACTTTGGACATGTCTTCTTACTGCCTTCTGGTCTCTATAGTTTCTGAGAACTCAGTTGTCACTCTTTTTGAGGATTCATTAGATATGATGGATAATTTTTCTCTTGCTGCTTTCAAGTTTCTCTCTTGGTCTTTTGTAAGTTTGACTATGATAATGTGTAGGTGTGGATCTTCTTGAGTTTATCCAACTAGAGTTTTTGAGCTTTGGGGATATAAAGATTAATAGATTTTTTAACATCAAATTTGGTCCTTATTTCTTTAAATAATCTTCCTGATTTTTTTCTCTTCTACTCTGGGATTCCCATTAAACATATGTTGATATTCTTCATGGCTTAAGCAGGTCTATGAGGCTGTTGTTTTCCTTCTTTCTTTTTTCTCTCTGTTACTCAGACTGGATAATCTCAATTGACCTATATTCAAGTTCAATGATTTTTTTTTCTTTTTTCTTTTGCCAGATAAAATCCACTATTTGGCCTTTCTAGTGAATTTTTCATTTTAGTTCTTGTAACTTCAAAACCAGAATTTCTATTTGGTTCTTGACTTATAATCCCTGTCTCTTTATTGATATTCTCTATTTGTTGACTTTCATTGTCATACTTTAATTCTTTTGACATGTTTTCCTTTAGTTCTTTGAACATATTTTTTAAAGCTAATTTAAAATCTTTGTCTAGTTAAGTCCAAGATTTGGGATCTCTCAATGACAGTTTCTATTAACTGTTTCCTTTCGGGTGTATGAATGTTACTTTATGATTCTTTTGTGTGCCTCATAATTTTTTCTTAAAAATTGGACATTCTTAAGTAATATAATGTGGAAACTGGAAATTAGACCATCTCCTCCCAACCAAGTTCTCATTGTTGCTATTAGTTTCTTATTGTTGTTGCTGTTGCTATCTATTTTGTAAATTTCCTGGACCAATCTTGTAAGGTTTGTATTCTCTGTAGTGTGTAACTACTAAAGTCTCTGTTTGATCATCTTATTAATCAGCTAATGCTTGGTCAGATATTTATTTAAATACCTTGAATAGGTAAGTCTTCCGACCTCTGCTATCAGACTGTGTGTGTGTGATGGGGCAGGGTTCCAATGCCTGGGAAGTCAGTTTACAACTCTGCCTTAGACTATTTTTTGCTTGCACAGAGATTCAAGTTTAGACAGAAGTAAGAGACTGGGAACCTCTCAGGTCTCTCCTGGGCATGTGTACAGCCTTGTGTATGAGTACAGCCTTCCAGTTCCCCAGGAATATGCTAGGGCTTTCAAAACCCTATGGACATCCCATTCCCCTTATCTTCCTTTTAATTTTCTGGCCAGGCTCTTATTTATCTGCAATGTTAAATAATCACCACTGATGTTTTTTGACACGTGCCCTAAAGATAAGGCGTTTTCTTCCAGCAGGTGTTCTGAGTCAGATCAAGTAACAACAGCGCCCTGAATGGGTTTTTCCAGAGGCTGTGAGAGAAGTCAAATAGTGACAATGTTCAGCAGATGGAACTTTTTTGTGGAGCTGCAAATACAGTTTGCCTGCCCTTCCCCCCAAGTGACTGCAAGTCTGCCATTTTCCACAGCTATCATGGTTGTGAGGCTGCTGGTTTTCAAGGTTGCTGCAGAGCTGGGGAGAGAGTGGTAACAGCAGATCAAGTTAAAATGCCATAAATCCTATAGTTCTTAATGAAGTTCAGCAGTTTTCCCTGAATAAACTTTTTTTAGATTGTTACAGAACTGTGGTTAATTGCCAACCACAATTGCTTTCATGGAAAGGGAAATTTACAGAGGTCCTCATTCTGCCATTCCAGAAGTCTGCCGCCATTATTTATTCTTAAAGGGAAATGAAATTTGATTAAAACTTTTCACATATTATAGGGGTACCTGGGTGGCTCAGTCAGTTAAGTGTTTGACTTCAGCTCAGATCATGACCTCACCGCTCATGAGTGTGAGCCCTGCGTCTGGCTCTGTGCGGACAGCTCAGAGCCTGGAAACTGCTTCCAATTCTGTGTCTTCCTCTCTCTCTACCTCTCTCCTGCTCCCGCTCTGTCTCTTTCTCTCAAAAATAAATAAATGTTAATAAAAAACTTTTCACATATTATAAATGATTCTTCACATCTATTTTCATCAATTTTATTTGGGTGGCTACATATTTAGTTCAAAATTCATGTATTTATGACATGGCAGAAATCTAAATTTTCTCATTCTTTCCATTTCTTCCTCATATACATAGTTCCTCGTATTATATCAAAGATTCAATTTCCTAAGTGGCCCTCCTTTCTGTTCCCTCTAGTCATGCCTTTCTTTACCATTAGTACCCAGAACAAAGCACAATATTCTTATGCAGTTAGACCTTTGCAGAACATAGAAGGACTTTTCCATTTCCCCTAATATAGTATTATGTTTATATTGCTGTTATCAGTGTGTACACTAGCTTGAGTATGTGAATCTTCACAGATTCATATCAGCTTAAAATAGGACTGGGTAATAACAAGTGATACTGATAGGTTAGTTTTCTGTATTAGAGATCAGGAACTTTGATACATGGGAATTGGAAAATGGCTAGAAGGCTAGTCTGCCAAAACAGATTTTTCCAACTGCCTGCCATGATGCCTATTAATTCCTTAAGAAACAATGAAGAGAAAAAATATTCCATCCATCTTTCATGACTATAAGGATAATCATGAGTTTAAAATACCGGAGTACACAGATTTTTACTTGGCATTTTATTTGTTATTCTTTAAAGATATTTTAATATATATATTTTAAAAAATTGACTAATGTAGGATTTCTTCTACTAGGAAATGCATTGCCTTACAGTACCTTTCTAATGTTTGATCTTTCAATAAAAGAACTTAACTATCACTAGCTAACCACATACACACTTAAAAAAAAAAAGAATACAAAAAGGGTAAACAAATTTACTTGGCCACCAAACCTTTATGACGTCTTATTAAAATGTTATCATATGTATGAAAACAATTGATTTTATTGAAAATGTCCTTACTGAATTTTTCTGTATCTAAATTATATATATAGGTATGCATAAATCTTTTTGTTTCTAAGTAAGTTCAAGAATATATTTTGGCATAATAACTTCTAATTTCTTAAGAACTTTAAAACTCATATGGAAAAGTTGTCCCTCTTATTAGCAGACTTATTTATGAGTTTTCCCTGAAATTCATTCCATTATTTAGTGGAACACCTCAAGGTATATTTCTTTCTAATAAGTTTAATGGCCCTATGTTTGAACATAAAAAGCAGCAAAAATAAGCACAGTATATTTTAAAATTGAAGACACCTAAGCTGTCAGCTTAAAGTAACATTTGCTATCAACCTTCTATCTTATAAACACCTAGCCTACACCTAAAAGTCTAGGACAAAGACAAAAAAAAAACCTTCTGAAAGATAGAGCCTATCAAGGACCCGGGGAGTAAAGACACAAAAGACAAAATGAGAGACTAAAATTGTGATCTCTCTGTTTAAATCTCTTTAATTTCAACATGTATATCATCTATTAAATGTTTGTTGTTGTTTATAACCATGATATTACAGTCTTATTACTTGTGGCATAAACCAGAAGCACAGAGCACACGGAACAAATGGAGTTGGAAGCATATTTAAGTGTTTTTAAGCACATTTAAGTGTTATAGCCCCCAAATGTCTCCTTAGCTTTTTTCCCAAACAGGTTGAACTCTTCCCTAAATGACTGAAGGAACAGCTTTCATACTTTTATTGCTGAAATGGAGCAGGAAAGGAGAAAGAGAAGTGCTATAATGGAGGAATATTCTGTGATTCTCTCATTTTGGCTCTGTATTAAGAACATGATTCTATAATGAAATGACTTCAAGAGTATCTCCAAGCTGTCTAGAAATGACAATTATATTCTTGTTATTCATTTCAGTCTTTCTTCTCTTGGAAGCATGCTACCTTCCCACCCCACTTGAAATGACATCATTGGGCTTTCTGTGATATTTACTATTATATATTTCTTTGGGTCCCTAGTAAAGCTGTGGATACTGGGATGTTGGCCCTGATGAATGAACTTCATCTAAACTCTGCAGAATTAAAGTATCAGAAATAATCAATACACTATCATGGAAGGCACACAGACACTATATATCAATTGTTTGGTTGTGTGTTTTTTTTTTCTATTAATGTTATAGAATGTTGTTTTATTTGGGGAGAGACTATGCTTTGGATTCATAGAGGCCTAGATTTGAGTTCCAGGTTCATCTCTTACTAACTAACTGTGTGGCCTTATAGAAGTTATTTATTATATTTGAGCCCCAATCTCCTCATCTGTAAAACATAGAGAATGAACCCTATTGAGAAAACCAAATCATAAACATGAATTCAATGACTGCATTGAAAGGAAAGTTTGACTTCCAAAAACTTCTAAGACACTCATCCAGGACAAGTTTCCCAATTTACATGAAGATTCCATCAAAGGACCATCCACTAGAGATGTGAAAAATATGTTTCTCAGAAGAGATTCCCCCCTATCAGAACATAACTATTTTCTTTTCTGGAGTGGTAACTGTGTTAAAATTCAGCTATAATTCTTTCATCTCAGTTATGAGAAGTGAGTGCCTATAGCAAATTTTTTCTAATTAATTACTAAGCGTTCATGTTGAAATTGTAACTTATTACTTTCTCTAGATGTGTTGCCTAAATCGCAATTATTCGCCATACTCCAGTTAAATGAACATTTTTGGACATGAGAAATGTAGAAGCCAAAGAGATAAAGGGAGGGAAGGAAAGGGAAGGAAGTCAAGAGTGGGGAGAGCAAGAGTATGTGTGTTTATGTGGGGTGTGAGAAAGACCGGGTGGTAGGAATGTGTGTGTGTAGAGAGAGTGAGGGCGGCTACTTCTTAGCTCTCCTGGGACCAACTTAAACCCCTCTATTGTCCTTTAATGAATACGACTGCTTCTAAAGACAGCAGTGATTTTCTCCTTACGTGATTGGCCATAACTTTTGCCATCTCAAAGGCAGTTTGGCATAAAAGGGTCTCAAAAACCAATGCAGTTTGGAGAAAGGCTGAAAGCCAGGGCTCTGCACTGCTTTTATCTACCTCAGTGGAACTCTGGAACTGCATTAAGGTCTGTGCCGTCAATCACTGTTCAAGTCCAAGATGAGAGTTCCACTCCAGCTCAAAAGCAACCTCCTCGTCCTACATTGCTACGATTAAAAAATATAGGTTTTCTGAATTGCCACCAAAATTTTCTGAAGTATCTGGCTAATTCCCCTGAATGCATTATCATCCATATTTAGATTGCATTTTATCCAAAAAGAAAAAAAATTGTTAGGAAACATTTGCTTGCTGCCGTGTAACATCCAAAAATATCAAGGCATTAAGAGACGTGTGAGAAAATGTGTATGGGTTTCTTATTCCAGTTGCCATTCCTGAAAGCCACAACACAGTGATTCACTGCTTTTCATGGAGAAAATTACCAATTAACAGAGAAAGCAAAACGAGACACTGAGGGATACAGTGTGGGCAGCTCCCGTTATAGTCACGCATTATGGCAGCTTATCCGCCGCACAGCGGGAGCTTCAAAAGATGGTGTCTGGACTTTGCATGAAGCACATGGAACAGTACTTCCCAAGCTTGGACACAGATCATCAGGGCCAGTGGCCAGGCCAAAGCTGTAATGAAAAGCAGGTGGTTGAGTTTAGTAGTTTTGAGAAGGAGGAGGAAGAGACATGAAATTCATGCATTTGAATCCTATTTTAGGAGGCTTCCAGAGGAAGAAAATGAAAGAATGATAGGATAGCAGTATTCTTTACCTAGGAATTTTAACTTTTTCTAACTGGAAAGTCAAGGAACATTATAATTTAACACTGTCTTTTCAAACAGAGAGGAATATTATCACACAAGCAATTGAGACCTTGAAATTTTACTGCAAAGGGCTGACATAGGAAGTTAAAACAGTTTTGAATTGGAAAATCAAAAATAAAGATGCAGCCCTATGTCTAGTGTGAAATGAACCCATAAAATACATATGGGGGTCCTGGGGATCCCTGCCTTCAACCATTCATCCCCCAGAAGCCTTCTTCAAACCCCTCTTTCTTATCCTGGAGCCCTGGGGGGAAAGGCCTGAGCTACTGGGTATGCCTCTGGCATATAGGAGGATCCCTGCCTCTCTCTGCACAGCCCTGACAGCCAAGCTTCCTGTAAGCAGAAGCTCTGAAAACTGTGGCCAAGAACATTCAAATGCAAAACCCCACGCCCTTGAGGCAAATCCAATAAGTCATCCAGAGCACCCTCTAACTAGAGCCACAAGCTTGCAGACTGGAGTTACACTGGCTGAAGTCAATAGAGATGACGTGGAGCCCTCGTATCTGCTGGAAACTAGATGATTCTAGACCCCTATCCGTCCCTGGCACTACTGATAAAGAAATCTCTGAGGTGGATCTCTCAGCTTCACTTACAGGATAGATGCCTCGCTCCTGACTCCATGGGGATATATCTTCCCCTTCTAAAGCGGTAAGGGCTGGAAGGAGGGCCTCCCAACTTTGTGAGTGGAGGGCAGAATTTTCTAGTATTCTTAATTCGAACTGGGGAATAAGACCACACAGTCAGGTTGCTTCTAGTTGTTAGGCAGACCATGAGTTGTAAAGATACTTTACATGTTCCAGTCTCAGTTCTTCTCATATATACAAATGATTAACAATGACAACTCTATGGCATCCAGATAATTTGTTTTTTTCCACTTATTTTTTTGTTTCCTTGGAAAACATCCCTTAGCCAGGAGGACACTGAACATAGACATCAACAGCTTTAAAAATCTGGTTTGGGTTCAGCTTCTGCATCTGAGACTGGCTTCATTCAGAACCAGCACATACACAGCAGTCCAGATAAAGCCTTCCACCCTCCCAGTGGAGGCCCTGAGTGAGTCCCAACAGCCAGCAAGCTAGTCTTTCTTCATCCTGAAAAATGTTAATAATCCATACAGTATGTGAAATATTAAGCTAGAGCACTTTTATGAAATTCCACATCCAATTCAAAAGCTGAATGGGGTTTCTTTCCTTGTTTGTGTTCCCAGACACCCCATTTGTCAAGGCTGCTAATAGCTGGGCTTTGCTGACTTAAATGAGTGAGCAATCAGCCGTTGTCAGGGCACAGTATAGGGTGCTGGCAGCCAGGGCTGCTAAGTTTCAAACCCTGGTTGTGCCACTCAAAGTCTTCCCCTCAATTTCCTCATCTGTAAGCAGAGATAATGGGAGCTATTTCATAGGGTTGTTAAGAAATCAACTAAAACAAAAAGAAATTAATTAATATATGTAGAACGTTTAGAACGATTCCTGGAACATCAGAAGAGCTCAGTAAATGTTAGATTCTGTTATTATGTCTGGGTGAACATACTCTCCATCCCCTACGGGAAAAAAGGAAATGACTAGAATCTGCCAGGGTAACCCTCATAAGTTTATATCAATGAGGAGAGGGTGGAGAACAGAGAGAAGAAGGTAAGAAGTGAGGTGACACATACAGCCAGGTGTCCACAGCCAGGTGGAAAATGCCCCGAGAGGTCATTGCAAAGGTGTGGCTGAATGGTTTTGTTATCCTGAGTAAATTCTGGAAGAAAGTCATTATGATGATGGGCGGGAGCCATCTGGAAATATAGTCATTTTCTCTTTTATACTCTCAAAATTAAATTACAGTTGGTGAGACAATTTTATCTCAGACTACACTTGAAGAGGGTTTCCTGGCTTCTTACTAAATGAACTATCCATCTACACCAAGTAATTCCTCCCCAGTCTTCAACATAATGGGACCACAATGGCTAATAAGAGTTTCAGAGGTAAAAAATAATCAAATATTGACTCAAAGATATAAGATCACATAAAATACATGTCATACTGCTTTTCATCCAAAGACATTAAACATAGGTAAATTCTAGGAAAGATGAGCCAATCACTAAATTGCAAAACACGTGCTTTCTTCATACATGTTGATTCCAGAATGACCCCAACATCAAGTGAATACAAACTGTTCATCTCTATATTCTGACTTAACAGTAATGATCTTTCACTTCCTGATGACTCAGAATAGATTCTTATCCAACCATTATGAAAAAGTGATGGAAGACATGGGATGGCAGACCTAAATTTTGATAAATGTAATGATAAAACTTGAAATGTAATAATATAATATTATGTAATAATACATAATATAATAATAACTCATTATCATATCATCTTTAATGGTTTCAAAAATGTCTTTTCAGTCAAGATATCATTTAAATTTTAACAAACTGTGAGATAGGAAGGAGTATATCTGTGATCAAGTAAGTGCTAGAGTATTAAAATTGACTCATCAACTCATCAACTCATCAGTGAAGTTTAAAAAAGTAAATGCTGAATGAAAATAATTTTGTTTGCAAATTTAAGTTGTAACAGTCCACTCATTCTACAACATTTTTGCAACTCGAAAATTTGTGTCAGCTTCCTGAAATATGTACTCATAAATAAAAGTCTTTCTTTTTGGCAGCCAAAAAATATAGGCATCTATTTCAATTTTTAGTGATAGAAAACCAATGAAGGCATAAAATATGGTATTCTGAACTTCTAGTTCAGATACACAATTTCGAACCCAGGGAGAGTATTTTCCCTGATGCTACGTAAAGTTTTATGCTTACAGCATATTTATTTCACAAACTCATTCTGAGATGTCAAAAAATTAGAAAGCTATTAAGATATTTTCTTTTCTTTAAATAACTAGGTTTCCTGTATTATTTGAAAAAAAATTTTAATGTTTATTTTTGAGAGAGAGAGAGAGAGAGAAAGAAAGTGAAGGGTGGGAAGGGGCAGAGAGAGTGGGAGACGTAAATCGGAAGCAGGCTCCGGGCTCTGAACTGTCAACACAGAGCCTGACACAGGGCTCAAACTGAACATGAGATCATGATCTGAGCCGAAGTTGGATGCTTAACTGACTGAGACACCCAGGCGCCCCACGGCCTTCCTATATTATTTTAGAAAAAATCATTTTATTATTTTTTATCCTAAATCCATAAAAAGCATAGCTCTTACACAGGCCCTTGAATAGTGTGGAAAGCAAAGGCTCATCCTGATTAACCCTAAACTCACACATTTCAGGGTGAGCCTGCCACGGACCCAGCTGGGAATAATGCCCAGTTTTATCAGAACTGTGTATTTCTTCAGCTTCTCGAAATAGTGTAACGAGGAGCCTGTAAGCTAACACTTAATATCTCTGTTTTCCTATCAAATTTTTGTAGGAAGCCAAGTAACTTTTCCAAAAGTAAAATGTGTGATGTGAATTTATGGAAACCCACCATACCCTGCTATCATTCTCCAGCTTCTGCAACCAGCAGACACACATGTCAAACCCAATGACACTCGGGAGTCAGAACATGGTGGTGAGTACAAATTGGAGAAGGAAAAATATGGGTGAAGCACGTAACACATCTTAGTCCATTTTTCATCCACACCCGTAGTCTCTAAAGGGATGCAAGAAGCAAATATTCAGACTTCTGTTTCTATTCATTTTAACCTCTCTTTTAAAAATTTCTACATTTTCTATTTTTTATAATGTGAATGATACAAGAGTGTAGTAGCGACATGTAGTTAATTCAAATGGGCCTAGTCCAAACAAACGGAAAAGATGTTCCTTTGTTTGTAAGGGCAGTTTTGCAGAGAGAAGGTCTTATTTTTATTCTCAAATTTATGCCATTTGCTTTTCTTAAACTTGTGGCTTTCTTCTTTTTTTTAAAAAAAAATTTTTTTTTCAACGTTTATTTATTTTTGGGACAGAGAGAGACAGAGCATGAACGGGGGAGGGGCAGAGAGAGAGGGAGACACAGAATCGGAAACAGGCTCCGGGCTCCAAGCCATCAGCCCAGAGCCCGACGCGGGGCTCGAACTCCCGGACCGGGAGATCGTGACCTGGCTGAAGTCGGACGCTTAACCGACTGCGCCACCCAGGCGCCCCAACTTGTGGCTTTCTTCTTAAAAAAATTTTTTTAAATGTTGATTTATTCTTGAGAGAGAGAGAGACAGAGACAGAGCATGGGGCGGGGGGGGGGGGCGCAGACAGAGAGGGGGACACAGAATCTGAAGCAGGCTCCAGGTTCTGAGCTTTCAGCACAGAGCCCGATGCGGAGCTTGAACTCACGAGCTGTGAGAACATGACCTGAGCCAAAGTTGGACGCTTTAACTGACTAAGCCACCCAGGCGCCTCTGTGGCTTCCTTCTTAAAAAAAAAAAAAAAGGGAATATAAACTATATATATATTTTATATATATATATTGATATAATATAAATATATATTTATATATATTTATATATATATTTAAATATATATAAATATTATATATATTTTATATATTATATTATTATATATAAAATATATATATATATTAAATATTATATATATATATATTTTATATATTATATATATATTTTAGTGAAGATTTAATAAACCAGAGGGTCTGAAATCTTTCAATCCAGCAAACCTTCTTCCCCATGCGTATTACATGACCATTCAGGCCTAATTTATCAGGAATTCACAGAGACCCAGATCATTATGACAAGCTGTAAACCTGGGAACACAGTGTGTTTGAACTGATGAATTTAATGGCATCCCATGACAGCAAATCATAATGACAGACTGTGTGTCATAAAAGCAGTCTGAAAAGAATTATTTAAAATGCATATCACCGAGTCAGTTTGGGGGCGACTATGCGATTTTCCTGTAATTCTTCCTTCTTAAGAGGGCCAGCCTTCAGGAGTTCTTTCAGAATATGAAGTGAGGTGCTTAGCAAGTCTTAGATGGCATGATTTAAAATATCACAAGAAAGAGTGGAGGTAGGTGTAAGAAAGGACATTCTGTTTTATGTGTAATTTTATTTTCCCTTAACCTTATACAACATGCTGATGGAAAGTGACAGAAACGCAGCTAGTCACTTGTCAAACACAAACTAAGCACAAGTAGCCTCCATGCGATTCCCCTGACATCCATCTCATTCTTAGCAGACAAGGTCTCGGGGAAGTAAGCGTGCGCCCACAATTTTTTTCCGACCCCTATGTTCATGTAATACTCATTCCCCTGAAAACATTTAGGTCTCATGTGGGTTTCCATAATTGCCAGAATACACACAAATTGAACCTAAATTCTGCAGTGTTTCAACAACTAGAATATAGAACACAATGGGGGATGGGTATCAAGGAGGGCACCTGTTGTGATGAGCACTGGATGTCATACGTAAGGGATGAATCACCAAATTCTACACCTGAAACTAATTTTACCATATATGTTAAGTAACTACAACTTAAATACAAACTTGAAAAAAACACACTTAGCTTCTTTGCTCCTGACATAGGGTCTATATTCCTAAAATTGTGTCCTTTAACAATCCAAACCTCAAATACATTCCCTAAAAAGGGAGAGTATGGGCTGGGATGAAATTCTGTGACCTAAAGCTTGATATTCTAGAACCTTCATTGTCACTCTAGGTTGAGAAAATGTGCCTCTTTCATCTTTTTCATAGGGAGGGGAAAAGCCTAAGGTTATTAAGACACTTCTATTCATCTGATTATTTTTCCCTCTATATAATCTGGTCCTGGAGGATTCAATTAGAGCCTGGCCCTGCTATAGTAGTTCATACCTGCTAGAGAAAATAAGTTCTAAAGTACTGTTTCCACATTCCTTGCTAAAATTCCAGAAGTTGAGTTAAATGAAGAGACATTTAACGTCAGTGACTTGATCCTGGGTTTAAAGGACACAGACATCCTAAAATAATCTCTGACCACTGTTCTTAATGGAAACTAAGATTTATTGAACAACTTTCAAGCACATGTGTAACTTTACATTTACAACTCATATAGGAGAAGTTAGATGTTCCCATTTTACTGGAAGTAAAACTCCGTCTCAAAATTTAAGCAACTAGCCTAAGGCCATGGAGCCATGCAGTTGCCGAGCACATTGATCCCAGTGTTCTTTCTTTTACTCTGTGTGATGCCATTTTTACCGAGTTCATTCTAGTAAGTTAACCGCTTCAGTAAAGTGCCGGTTTAGAATATTGTGATGAATATACATACCAGGGTCACGGGAAGAAGTCACTACTTTGTGCAAACCCCTGCCCTCACACCTCTTCTTGAGCATGGAAGCTGTGACTTATTTATAACCAATAGAATATAGCAGAAGTGATGGCATGTCACTCCCATAATTGTGTGGCGTTACACAGACTAGAATGAGAGAGATTTACTTGCTAGCTTTGAAGAAGTAAGCTGCCATGTTGTGAGGAGGTCATGTGACAAGGAATGGTGGGCACTTCTAGAGCTGAGGGGGGTCGCTGGCTGACAATCAGCAAGCAGACTAATTCTGTCCAAATGTTAAATGAGCTTGGACATAGATATTCCCCTGGTCAAGCCCCTCGATGAGAAGGCACCTAGGTCACACCATAATTGGGACCCTTGGCAGAGAACCCACCTCCGATAAGTCTGGCCTCCTGGCCCATGAAAACTGTGAGATAATAAATGAGTGTTGTGTTAAGTCACTAAATTTGTGGCCATTTGTCATGCAGCAATAGAAAACTAATACAAATCCATCTATCTCTGCGATATATGGGTTTTATGCACACAAGGGACAAACTATTACATTAAACAGCTGTGCAGATGAAAGAGCAAAGCTGCCTTTTCTATGGCAATGAATTCTACAAGGTGGAGGCAATCTGCTTAATGATATTCATCTGTGCCAATCTATAAGGAACATCCTTTACACACCCTCAAGAAACGCTGATGAAAGATGAGCTTTTAAAAGTTTCTCTCTGTGGCATGCCATAAAGAGTGTTCCAGAAGCAACCAGCAACATACTGGCATTGCGTGTTTCAACATGAATCCATAGGCTCTGAAGTTTGCTTAGAAGTCAATACTCCTTGACTTCCAAGATGGGAAGGAAAGTCAGTTTAAAATGGTCCGCCTCCTCCTCTCTTCTTTTTTACCTTCAGATGTGCAATAAACATTTCTGTTTGTTTCTAGGTGTGAAAGAAATCTTGATCATCATGGATCCTCCTCTTTACCATACAATGTTGTGCAATTCTACACTCACGCCAGCAATTAAGTTCAGAGCAACAGTTCTGGAGAATGCCTAGCAGCTGTTATGTGCTGAACAGCCGCTGTCTACAGGGAGAATTTTCTATTTGCTTTGGTAAGGGTTAAAGGACACCTGATTGGTCAACTGACAGAGGTGCAGGCACTCTCTTTCCCTCCCTGAAACCCTGTTTTCTTGCCACAATAGTTTTAGAGCTGTCTTACCACTCTAAGAATGTAATATATTAGTTTGACAGCAAAGATGAGCCTACATACAAAAAAATATGGTAGTATCAGAGATTCACTCCCTGAAGCTACAAATTAGTTGTTCTTGTCTGTTTTGAAAACTTGTAGGGCTGATGAATTCAGTATTTGGAAAACACTGAAATTTGCTCTCATTCTCAGCTATGATGAGGGAGCTGGGTAATGAGTGAAAGGTCAGTTATGCAATTAGAGAACAGATTTTGAGCCTCCATGATGAGCAAGGAGCTGACCTAAGTTACGTCCTGGGCAATGGCTCTCAACCTTGGCTTCTCAACGAAATCACTAGGGAAACTTTTTAAAAAAATGCTAATGTCTGGGTATAGGATAACTAAGATTTTTTTAAGAGCTCCCAGATAATTCCGATACGCACTCACAGGTTGAAAGCCAGTGGAACAAGGGAGGCTCCTCAGGAAGTTTGCAATTCAATTCTGTTTAACGAATTAAATTTTGAACCCTCACTACATAACCAAAACACTTTTCCTCGAGAGGATAATGGTATTTGAAGGTCCTCTTTTCCTCTTCCATGCTTTTCTCTGCTTACCACATAATCTCCTTCTTTACAGGAGGTTCTCAGTGTCTTCCTCTCTTTCTGACTCCTAACAATGTTCTGGGCAACTCCAACCTTTTTTTGTGTGTGAAAAAGACATTAAAGGAACTCATTTGTTTATTCATTCCAACAATATTTATAAACACCTACTCTATTCCATGTACTGTTCCAGACACTGGGATACAAAAGATAAAAGGTTTTGTTCTCGCCCTTAGAAACTTAAGAATTTTATGGGAAGACAGATGGGGCTTCAAGCCATTAACACACTCTACCCTTGTCAGGGTAGTTACAAAGTGCAGGAGGACAGTCCCTAACGGAGTTCTTAAGTCTGATATGTAAGGTGAAGAATGCTTCGCAGGTAGAAACCGAGCTAATCCTTGAAGGATAAATATTCCTTTGCTGAGTAAACAAAGGGGATAACTTCTTGTAGTTAAAATGAGAAACTTGTATAAAACTATGGAGGTCTGAAAGAGAACTGTGAATCCTGAACCATATGCAGTGAGTCTGTGGGACTAGAAGAAGCATGGAAACAGAAGTGAGGTGTGGAAAAGGGTCATCACACTAAACACCTTGATGATTTATTAGATTCTTAGCAAGTGCCCCAAGTTGTCTGCACGTCCTATAAATATTTTCTTTTTTTAAATTGCTTAAGTTTATTTATTTATTTTGAGAGAGAAAGGAAGCACAAGCAGGGGAGGGGCAGAGAGAAGAAGAGACAGAATCCCTAGCAGGCTCCACGCCATGAGTGTAGAACCCAATGTGGGGCTCAAACTCACGAACTGGGAGATCATGACCTGAGCTGAGACAGAGTCAGATGCTTAACTGACTGCACCACCCAGGCACCCCATAAGTATTTCCTTTTTCTTCTTTTTAATTTGTTAATGTTTATTTATTTTTGAGAGAGACACAGAGTGTGAGCAGGGGAGGGTCAGAGAGAGGGAGACACAGAATCAGAAGCAGGCTCCAGCCTCTGAGCTGTCAGCACAGAGCCTGATGTGGGGCCTGAACTCACGAACCATGAGATCATGACCTGAGCTGAAGTCAGATGCCGAACCAACTGAGCCACCCAGGCACCCCCATAAAGTATTTTAACTTCATGGCACACATATGCTCTATGTATAATTCTTCTCCTTTATAAATGAGAGAACTGAAGTCAAGAGAGGTCAAGAGTGCTGTTCCAGGTCTGTAACCAGCAGTGCACATTCTTATTTGGTCAGACTCCAAAGTCTAAGCACGATCTGCCCCTTTAAAGAGAAAGTGAGACAGCTAAGCAGGTGTCAAATTTATAACGGTAAGAATGGCCTCCAATGGGAACTCTTAGCCACTTTTCATTGTCTATGTCTTCTTTGGAATTATTAAACTAATTCTCTCTCTCCTGAAAACTATTCCCTCTCACATTGGTCTTGGGTGTGACCAACACATCAAGATTTCTATAAGCTCCCCCACATAATTCTAATGTGTACCCAAAAGCTGAATATCAATGGACAGAAGGTGCAAGTGTGGGTAAAGAAGGTCCTTACAGAGATTACAATTCAATTCTGTGACCTCTGCTCTTAGAACTCCTGAGTCTGCTAGACCTCCTTGGATACCACTACCTTCCACTAGGGCAAGACAACTCATTTACTCTCAAGAACCTCTCTATCTGTGCAAAAGCAATGACATCCGTTTTAAGCAATAATAGGACACCAAGGGAAAATTCTGACGTTGGAATCTCTGGAGAAAAACAATGATTTTAATTTTTTAACTGTATTTATTTATTTTGAGAGAGAGAGGGAGAACGCAAGTCAGGGAGGGGCAGAGAGAGAGGGAGACACAGAATCTGAAGCAGGCTCCAGGCTCTGAGCTGTCAGCATAGACCCTGATACAGGGCTCAAACCCACGAACCATGAGATCATAACCTGAGCCAAAGTCAGACGCTTAACTGACTGAGCTCCCCAGGGACCCCCAAAGATAATGATTTTTAAATACCTTCCTGTACTGTCAAGGTGTGGCCCTTGCGACCACGATGAAGAAATTATTTAGCAGGATGACAAAATCAAGAAGCGTAATTCTTTATTTTTTACCTGTTCAGTTTTTATAGCAATCCATATTGTCTGGACATGTGCTGGATCATGTGCTCAAGCCAAAGATTAATCTTTGTGGGGAAAAACATTTAAAAGCCATGAACATTTAATTCTAAAATTTGAAATTTTCTTCTAAGAAGAAACTAGAAGGAAAATTAAAAAAATCGTTGATATCAATATGATACATGAGAGAATCTGGTTTTGTCGGAGAGATAAACCAACCAGAGAGGAGAAGGAGAAAGAGGAGAAAGAGGAGGAAGGTGCTTGATTCAGAAAAAGAAGAAATATTTAAAAAAAAAAAAAAGGAAAGATCTGGAGCCTACTTCTTCACAGCCATATGAGATTAGTGACAAAGAACAGGCCCTGGTATTAATGAAAATAAGCTGCCAAAGTACAGGACCATGCAGAAAATAACAAAGCATTTAATTATACAGTGACAGTTGCAGCACTGGGGATTTCCCGGAGATTAATGGAGCAGCTGGGAAGAGTCAATGGCCCTGGGGACAGCCAAAATGATCCCAGTGAATGAATAATACCCAGGAAAAGCCTCTTGTTAACTTCACTATTAAGCAGAAAATGGAGGAGGACTTGGGTGCTTGCTTTGCTGTCTCCTTTTTCTTCCCATTAAAAAAAAAAATTAACACAGGGGATAGTTTGGTTTCAATTAAGATTCCTACAGAGATAATCAGACCGTCTAGTTTATCTCTCGTGATTCAATTTTCTTAACCATGGACAAAACTTTTCCACAACCCCAGGCTAAACTGGGGGTTAGGATCAAGATAATTTTTGAAAAGGCGAAGGGCAAAAGTATAGATGTTATAAAAATAAGGCTTACAGTATGCCAAGAGTAAATGTAATATTCAGCACAACCAGATGCTAAATATTAATATATTGATATAAAATTTAAACATGAGTTGGCTGGCAGCCAGAAAGTTCCATAGATCTGGGGTCTGAAGTGCTATCAGTAGTTTGCTCATACTTCAGTGACCAGTCACACTACTGTTAGCTCTTAAGTCTGACAGTGCCCAGTATAAATGTGAATTAAGGCTGTATATATTTACTACCTTTTCTTGGTCATTCGACTATTTTTAATAGCAAAACTAAGTACTCTGAGAGCTTTTCTTTTTAGTTGTTCTCGTTAAAAGAATTACATTGCAGTAAGCCTTTATTACAATTTTCTAAGGTTACATACCGCTTTCCTTTGCATTATCAGGAAGTAAATAGACAGTAAAGATACAAGGACCTAGAAAATTTCTTCCCACCAGAGTAAATAAGAATAGAGAATGCCAAGCTGAGTTATAAAGCTCCAGAGCTAGACTGGGCTGTTATACAGACAGGAGTCTTAAGGATGAGGAATAGATATCCAGAGAGATGGATTACTTGCTTACCCAAGGTCACAAGGCTAATGAGTGGCAAAGTCAAGACCATAACTCCTGTCCCCCACCCCCACCCAATCCAAAGTTCATGTACTTCCACCTGTATTTTCTTTTTCTCACATGGCCAACTTTAATGTCTCCTTGGTGAAGAGATGTTTATCTTTCATTCTTTAATAGAATAAGCTTTTAACAAAGGACAAAAAAAGCATACTCTGCTCAAAGATCAAGCTTGGGTAAGCACTGTCACTTGGAGAAGGTCACAATGTTTCTACAGATATAATAAGGAAGTTACACAAACACATGTACAAAGATGTCTAATCTACTGACATTCTTCTTTGATCATCATGCATGAAGAAATGCCCAGAAAGGAGGCAGTATAAAGTATATCAGTGAAAAGCAAATGGTCTTTGGGATCAGTTCTTGCTCCAACACTAATTCCTACACTAATTTATCTTCTCCAAAATTTGGCTTTATTTTTTTAATTTTTTTTTCAGCGTTTTTATTTATTTTTGGGACAGAGAGAGACAGAGCATGAACGGGGGAGGGGCAGAGAGAGAGGGAGACACAGAATCAGAAACAGGCTCCAGGCTCCGAGCCATCAGCCCAGAGCCCGACGCGGGGCTCGAACTCACGGGCCGCGAGATCGTGACCTGGCTGAAGTCGGATGCTTAACCAACTGCGCCACCCAGGCGCCCCCAAAATTTGGCTTTAACAAGTAATGGAGATACATTTTGCATACTTAGTGTGAAGATAAAATGAGATCGTTGTATTTAGGACATTATGGGTTCACATAATGTGTGCTTATACCAATATCATATTAAAATTGTACTTAGCATGTGATGTGTACTCAATTAGTAACATTTTATTTTCTCTCCCTTAACAGAGCTTTTCCAGCTGAAATGACCATTCTTAGAGAAAAATAAATGTTCTACTTGAGAGAAGGAGGAACCTATTATCCCTTCCACAGGGTTTTGCTCTCCATTGGCAGGAGTTAAGAGGAATACCCGAGCCTGCCATGTCCTCTCAGGGTAAAGGGAGAGAGATCCTTTGGTCATATGACAGCAGTCAGCAAAAGAAGCCAAGTTTTCCCATATTCTCCCTCTTCCCAATAGGTCAAATAGAACTTTCTGCAATGATGGAAATGCTCTCTATTTGCACTGTCCTAACCCGATTATTTAAATAGTCAACTAACTGTAAGTCCCACCCTTGTTTTCAATCTCTCTGCCCTAAATACACACTCTATCGTATTCTTAGCATAGAAATTAGAGTAGTATTAGTAAAATGTAAACCATATCATATCATTGCTCTGCTTTCCATCTCATTCCAGTAAGAGTCAAAGTCTTTACACCTACCTATATGGTTTCACTACCTTCAAGAATCTCTCTGCTCCTTCCCTTCCTCCACTCCACTCCTCTCCAACTAAATTGGCCTCCCTCCTTGGTGTCCTTGCATACACAGAGCCTTTGCACTTGCTGTTTCCTTTGCCTAGAATATTTTTTATTCAGATAACCAACCGCAAGACTCACTCCCTTACTTTCTTCAGACCTTTGCTTAACTGACATCTCATTGAAATTTTCTCTGACCAGTCTTTAAATTGCAACCCTCAACACTTTTTCTATTCCCTGCTTTATTGTTTTCCATTTCAGCTATCATTATTTGACACAATTTGCATTGTAAATATTTATTTGTTTTCTTACAGTATCTTTTCCCCTTTAGAATGCAAATTCAGTTTCATTTTTTTACGTTTATTTATTTTGAGAGAGAGAGAGCGAGCATGAGGGAGGGGCAGAGAGACAGGGAGAGACAGAATCCCAAGCAAGCTCCATGCTGTCAGCGCAGAGCCGAAGTAGGGGCTCGAACTCACAAACCATGAGATCATGACCTGAGCCAAAATCAAGAGTCAGATGCTCATCCAACTGAGACACCCAGGTTCCCCTTCAAATTCCATTGTTTTGAACTACTTTTTTCATTATTATATTCCCAGAGCTTGGGCAGTGGCTAGCATAGAGCAGTGGTAAATATTGGTTGAACAAATGGTTCTATAGCTAAAATATTAGGGAGAAGAATTTGCATGACCTTCACCAACAGTGAGGGCTAAGAAGTGGATAGCTTGGTGAATCCCATCCTCAAAAGTTCATGGAAAAGTCAGAAAGCCATAACTTTCTAGTTATCACCAATTTCAGTAAGGATATAAACCAGAGAGCCTGACATTCAGAAATTTATATGATTTCTTAGACTCTGTATATCCCCAAATATATTATTTTCATAAAAATCTATCCATTTCTTAGCATTAACTTAAAATGTTACTTTTCTTAGCAATAGTTAAGATAGGGGGAAATTGAGGGTAGGCTATATAGGGTCCAGGTTAGGGACGAGATTAGGGTGGTTCAAAGAACTTTAAGAGTTAAAGCAGATGATGATAGCTTAAATAAAAGCCAGATGTCCCTTAGGCCCATGTGGTGCCTGTGGTAAGTGACATAGGAGAACATGGGAAGCCAGTGTGGGTCTACAGTGGGTCTTTAGGGTTTAAACAGAGATTAGACCTTTGGGATGCTCAGACCCCTGAAAGCAAATATCATTGGTAATGCATCATATACACATCAACGTTCTAGAGAGATCCAAACGTGGTAAGATATTTTTTTAGTTTGCAAATTAACCCAGTTATAATACTAGAACCAAAGAGAGTTTTTGATATTTGGAACGTCTGGCTTAAGTACTTGGAAACATAAGGATAGATTAAAAACAAGAAGAAAGATCCTTGGTTTAAGATTCTAATAATGGAAAGAGCTAGAGGTAGAAAATCCAAAAGAGAGGACAAAGGCATCTGGAGCAAGTATATTCAGTTTTTGTGACTGCATCACAAATTGCCACAAATCTAGAGGCTCAAAACACCCTTTATTATCTCATAGCTTCTTGGGTTAGGAGTCTCACCAGATTTCAGTGTCAGTTGGGAATTCAATTCATGGAAGTTGTAGGACTAATGTTTTGTTTTGTTTTTCTTTTTGTTTTCTGGTTTTTAGTTTTTGTTTTGTTTTGGGTTTTTTTGCGGGCTGTCAGCCAGGGGCACTGTTAGCTCCTAGAGGTTACCCACAATTCTTTGCCATGCAGCCCTCTCACAACATGGTGCTTTACTTTTTCAGAATCAGCAAAGGGATCTCTTGCTTCAGTCAGCTGAGATGGGGTTGAACATAATGTAACTTATCACAAAAATGACATTCCATCACTCTTGCCATTTTTTGTTTTTTGTTTTTTGTTTTTGAAAGAGAGAGAGAGCATGAGTGTTAGAGGGAGAAAAAGACAGAATCCCAAGCAGGCTCCATTCTCAGTGCAGAGCCCAAAATAGGGCTCAATCCCATAAACCATGAGATCATGACCTGAGCCAAAATCAAGAGTTAGATGTTTAACTGACTAAGCTGCCCAGGTGCCCCTATTCTTGTCATTTTCTATTGGTCAGAAAAAAGATATAGTTTTTCTGCCCAAACTCAAGGGAAGGGGACATGACTCATTAGAGGTGCTCTCATAGTGTGTGTGTCACACCCACACAAGCATTATCATAGATCTCCAGACGGCTATATTTGAGTCACAGGCCACCACTGCCACACATGAGAGTGTGGATCTATGCATAAACTAAGAAACGACTGACAGATTCTAGATGCAGAACTGAACATTCTCAACAGAAAATGCTCCCTCTCCCTCACCACCATCACACAAAGAAGCATTAACTTCTGTTCATGAGACCTTCCTGAAATCTCTCAAATCTGTCCATTTTCTCTATAAAGCTTGCCATGTGTCAAGGTTATTATCACCCCTTGCTGGGACTGCTAGAACAGCTTCCTCATTGGTCTCCCTGCATCTCTGCCTCTGCCCCATCCCTCTTTATAATCTATTCTTCACAGGGAAGACAGAGTGATTTTTCTCAAATGTAAATACGATGAAATCACTCCTCAATTTAAAGCTGTTTATTAGCTGCCCCTCATATTTTAGTTACAGACTTCTTAACATAATCTGGTTTCTGCTTAACCTTTCTAGCTCCCCTTGAACTCCATGATCTGTCCATTCAAGTTAACTATGCTTGTTGTTTTTTTCAAAAGTTCCATGTTTTTTCTTGCCTCCACTCTTGCTTTGTTATTGCTTTGTTACCTCCTCTCTCCCCAGACCATGAAGACTTGGCTAATTTGTATTCATCGTTAGCTCAGTGATCTCTGATGCCCCAAGCCTGAGTTAGGTGCAGCTTCTGTGTTTCCCCATAGAACCATATACTTCCCTTATCCTGGCACTTGTTGCTTTATCAGGATCTACCTGTCTTGTCATCTGCTAAATCCCTAAGACGAACACAGTGAATCGACGTGGTGGCTGCTGAGTAGCTGCTGAATGAACAAATGACAAGTTTTATGATAAAAAGCAATCTTGCCACTGTCCCAAATGCCTTACATTTATTTTCTAGTGTTGAAAAGTATAGACAGATAACTAAATATCAAGTACGCAAGGACTTTTTATGTTGAGATAATTTTAGACTTACAAGAGTTGTAAAAATAGTACAGAGAGTTCCCTATTGCCTCCACCCACATTCATGTAATGTCAGTGTCTTACATAACCATAGTGCAATGTAAGAAATTAACATTGGTACAATACCATTAAGTAAACTACAGATTTTATTTGGATTTCACCAGTTTTTTCAATAATGTCCCCTTTTCCTCCTTTCCAGGATACAGTTGAGGATCCCATGCCACATTTGATTGTCACGTGTCCTTTGTCTCTTCCAATCTGTGACAGTTTCTCAGTCTTTGTCTTTCTCCACCTTGATACCTTTAAAGAGTAATCATCAGCTATTTTGTAGAATGTCCTTCAATTTCGGTTTGTCTGAGGTTAATCCATGATTAGATATGAGGTTATTGAGGTTAATGGAAAGAATGCCACTGAGATGATGTGCCCTACCTAGTGCAGCTTCTCACCATGTCATTATACCTTATGCCTAGTGATGCTAACCTTTAGGACTTGGTTAAGGTGATCTCTGCCAGGTTTCTGCACTGTAGAGTTATCATTGTTCCCTTTTTAATTAATAAATGTTTATTTTAGGGACAGCTGGGTGACTCAGCTGGTTGAGCATCTGAGTCTTGATTTTGGCTCAGGTCATGATCCCAGAGTCATGGGATCAAGCCCCGTGTTGAGCTCTCCACTGAGTGAAGTCTGCTTAAGATTCTTTCTCTTTCTCCCTCTGCCCCTCTCCCTTGCTCGTACTCTCTCTCCCTCAAAACAAAATAAATGTTTATTTTAGGGGTGAATAATCTGCAAAAAGTTGTTTCTGCTTCAACTTTTACCCACTAAATCCATCAATGGTTGCCTGCAGCAATTATTACCGCGGTGTTCTTACATTCTGTTTCCTTTGTTCATTCTTCATTTATTAATTGGAATTGTTTTATAAGGAAGACTTGTCATTTCTTCCCCTTTTATTTCTTTAGTCACTTGTTATTGGATTTATGTTCATATTTATTTTGTTCAAATGGTTCCAACTCTCGCCACTTGGAGCCCTTTCAGGTTGGTAGACCTGTCTCTGTGCTCTCCTATTTTTCAGCACTTCCTTACTTTCTGGTAACACCAGATAGCCTATGCTTATCTTTCATTTGCCTGTCCTAGCCCTGGCACCAACCACTTCTCCAAGGAATCCTGGTTCTTTTTATTAGAGAATTATACCTGCCTATCTGAACTCTACACCCATTCCCACACTCCCCACACTGGAGTCCTCTCTTCTGTTTCCCTGCATGAGACAGTTTTAGAAACCTACAAGGGACCATGACATAGTAATGGACACATGGCAATGCAATATAGTAGAAAGTGTGCTGAATTTAGAGCTGGGAGAAATGCCTGATAATCTGGAATTTTGACTCTGAGTCTGGTTTGGATATTGTAAGAAAAGAAATTATAAATATCGTCGCAAATGAGAGGATTCTGCCTAAGAACATTTGGGATATTATTTTCCCTGCATGCATTCTCATGTTCCTAAATTTCAATGGCAGGCAAAGGATTCAGGTTATTATTATACTATAAAAAGGAGTGAATCAGTGAAAAAAGCCTTGTTTCTTTTTGCTTTCTACTTTCCCACCCCTCCCCCCCAAAAGGATTTGAATCTGAGATTTCATTTTGCCAGCAGGAAAAAAAGTAAGTACCTTTACAAGAACAATCAAAACAATGACTCACAAACTCTGTGCGAGGATTTAAGATTATGTGCCTGTTTTGAGAACTTTGGGGGGATTATGCTAAATAATATGCTGATGGGAAAAAAAGAGTGTGTGCAGCTGTAGGACATCTATGCTTGCATGACACACATTCACAGGATCCGGGCTGTACTCTAAATAACAAACACTGACTTCCTTCAACAGCACATTCCAGGCCTGCTATGAAGGGCGCAAAGGCAAAAGACATTGAAGTATGATCATAAGTGATCATTCACAAGTCACTGGAAACTGATCTTTTGAAGCATTCTTTTTGTACTCCTCATTCATTGTCTGCTGCTCCTCAGGTCCTGAAATATATATGTTCTCGTCTCAGAATCTATGCTTTTGAAAATAGCTTTTATTAGGCTGAATGTTTTTAATTAAGAAAAAAAAAAAAAGAAGCCTGATCTCTTGAAAAAAAGGTTGGTGTTCAGTAAAATCTGTACTAGGAATGCTTCGCTCTTTTACTAGCATTCCATTATCTCAGATTCGTGTACTATATATACAGTCTTGGTGTTGTTTAAAAGCCTGGAGCCCATCTCTTCCAAGAATGCTTAACATGATGTCCAGTTCACAGCTGCCAAGAAAGGAGTTCTATTTTGCTTTATTGGTTAAAAGCAATTTTGTTGACAACAGCAGGACCTCTTGCTGTGTCCATACTTCACCCTCTGGTTGCTGCAGGATACTGGGTTAATTGTCTGACCACTGAGAACTTGATGAAACCCACAAAGAAAATCTTACGGGTGGTGCCAGGTTCTCCGCACACAATTTCCGCAACCATCTCAATATCCACTATCTCTGCAAGACCAGTTTCCGGGTTGTCAGATGGCATGTGGTAACTTATGTCAAGGATTCGCCCCTTTCACACGCATCAGAAATCGCGAGCTTTTTTGTTTTTTTTTCTTAAATATCTTCCTGTATTATCTTCCAATGTGCAAAGGTTTAAGGTACCACCCAGAAAGTTACAGCTTATCAAATTGATGCTTGCAAACTGGCTTGAGTTAAGCCCTTTTGACCATCATTATAGTCATTGCTAATGAACAGACAACTGCTGAAATGGAAAGATTCTAATTAGCCACCGGGAGGTGGTGGCAAAACTGAAGAGATTCCCACACTACCTTCAGGAGTGTCGGTATGGGTCAGGTCCAATATGGCTGGGGATTAGCCTAACGCGGCAGGTATGGAATGAGGGGCAAACTCTGTAAGACCACCTCACTTCTCTTCCCCACCTTACACACAAGTGGCACTTCCCCAAATGCCAGGGTGCCTAATTAGGAAAGGAAGAGATGGATCATCAGAGACAGGTCATTATTGCCCTTGCAGTCTTTTCTGCCCACTCATTTTCTTCCTGCTAAGTAGGTGGCCTTCACCCTGCTCCAAAGATGATTGTGTCTCCTGGTTCTGAAACCATTCCTGGAAAATCTTCACTTACTTTCTTAATGCACAACAAGGTTGACTGTTTTTTGTTTTTTGTTTTTAAACCAGTTGGTTTAGTTCATTACTCAAGTCCATCAGCATTAATCTGTCTCAAATTGAACTGAGGTCAAAAGAAAATCAGTTCAGGAAGGTGGGAGGGAATCGGTGTTGGCTGCCATATGGCACCAAACTGAGGCAAGCAGATACCTAGAGAAGTTGCATCATAGATGATAAATACATTATTAACATGCCATTCTCCTCCCCAGAAGGCTTGTAGCTTTGGTTACCATCCTGTGCTCCTGTCCCCAAATCATACTTAAATTGGATTTATGAACAACCGAAGGTGGAGAGCCACTCCATCAGATGGATTTGTGTTTTATGTATCTTGAGATACTTACAAGCTGAATGGACAGGCATGTGGAAAGGACATAGCTGTCTACCCAGAATGCTCAATGGGCCACATGAACGCTTCACCCAGAGCAATACTCTCAAAGCTGAGTGTGTGACCTGTGACTACCTGAGGAATACGAGTCAATGACATCTCCTCCTTTCAGGACATTTAAAATCTGGGCAAAAAATGGCTCCATAATTTACATGAGTGAGCCCTCTCTAGTCAACAATTTGTTGAAAAGGTTTCATCCTAAGTCCAGTTAGAAAGCAGCCCAGGAAGAGATCTGTGGGATGGACACACCGGCCATCCGGTGAAACGATGTGGACACAGAGCTTTTGTTTATTTATGGGAAAGAGAAAAACATTTTGTTCTACCCAGGCACAACTTTCCTGACTGAAGAGGTGATCCTGGCTTCTTCGATGAAAATAATTAACATTATCAGCTTCCTACCAGGCTGGCAGAGTAGTGCTAGAAAATGATACCTTGTCTTAATTGTTCTTTTCCCCTGAGGAAGTATTTCTCAAACACCTGAAACCTCCAAGCTTGGGCTTCATATGAGTGACTGTACTCGGGTTTCAAGCCCTGGTGTAAAGGTCAATCAGGTCTCCACTTTTTCCAGACTGTGGACCTCGCACCCAAAATGTGCTGAGCCAACTCGAGGAAACACATGAGTGCAGGGAACATTTTGGTGATTGGTGAATATTTGGTTTACACTGAAATCGTTTTTAAAGACCTTCAGAAGTCGCGATTCTCCAATACTGAAAGGTATTTTCTACACCTTTGTGCTAGACAGGAAAGGCTATTCTTCAGCACTCATAGCACAATTTGTAAATACCGTGTAAGCCTTAATTGCTGCCACTGAAACAAAATAGTCATAGGAGAGAATGAGAAGTGACAGAAAGGCCAGGGACAAGGGAGAAAAGTTCCAGTCATAAAATAGCCAAACCTCTTCATCAGTGGCACCTTAAGGGACCACCAGCCTGTCCAAACACAGATCAAGGGTTTCAGCCTCATGTACAATAACAACTGCTAACACTGACTGAGCATTTAATAGTTGTCAGGCACCGTTCTAAGAATGTTCACAGATTATTCCCCTTAATACATGCAATGGACAGCAAGTCCGCAGTGTAGCAGTTATCACATTCGCCTAATACGTGCAATGGCAACTAAGCAGTCTTTCATTCTGCAAATATTTACTGAATACCTCCAGTGTATGAAACTGGGTGCTGGGGCTGTTGCGCTGATCACGACATGCCACAATGCCTGCATTCTGTAGCTCACCTTCCAGTGCAGCCAGGAAGCAGTGCAGCCAGGGTTTGCATCCAAGAAGTCTGGCTACTGGGCTGTAAAATTATTACAGTTATTAGCAAGGTATCATAAAATGCAGCCTCTTTTGGAGACCCATGAGAAGTTCATAAATCACCAAGAGTTAAATGTGAACCAATGGGGAGATATTTGCATTCTATGACCGATACTACTAGATTGCTGAAACAGAACTATTCTTGACGAGCACAGTCTGAGCAGGCCCAGAACAGAAAACAGCTAGCATTTGAGGTCAGCACACCTGGGTTTCAGTCCTGCCTCTGAGATTCACTACATCTATATCTTGGGCAAGTTGTTAAACCTCTCAGAGCCTCGATTTCCTCATCAGGAAGGCAGGGCTTAGAACAAGACTTAAATCGTGTTATGGTGAGTTATTAAATGAGATATAAATAAAGTACTTTGTAAAATGCCTGGTGTTGTATGAAGTAAGCTAATTTTATTATTTACCGTTTATGGGCCCTCAAAGCTAGACAACAGAATGTTCTCATAAAGCTAATTTAAGTCATCTGAGGAATGTGAGCCCTGCACCTTATAAATTCCTGACTATACAGACTGAGGCACACTGCAGTCCATCTGTCTTCAGCATGTGTGCATGTGGGGGTGGGCAGTGCAGAGAGAAAGCCCTGTTACCCAGGGCATGATCCAGCCCAACTCAAGTGCTGAGCACCCTTTATCAAGGAGACTGGTTTTTATCCTGTGTTCCCAGCTTTGCTTCCTTTAGGTGTCTGCCCTCAGAATGACCAGGCCATCTAGGGCCCCTAGAAAACAAAGATGCCTAAAGATCCCAAACTGCCTTGTCTAAGAGGATATCACTTGGCCTGGCTCTCCATATGTGGTGTCCCAGTTCTCTTTAGTTCACAGCCTCTGGCTCTGTTTTCTTTGCTCTACATTATACTATCTTCTCCCTTTGTAAGGATGCTTCCATTGATAAATCCACATGGATTCAATGATTGAACTACATGTAGTTCCTCTCCTACATGTATAGTTCGCAAAGGCACCCCCATTCTTTACAAAGAGGGGTGCAAGACTCAAGCCTACTCAGGCCATGCCTCACTCAAATGATCATTCAACATGATCCCCTGAACCTGGAAATTGACTAGCTTTGGTTCTTCAGGATTTTGGTCATCTCCACCCATTTGGTCTCCCCCAAGTCTTATTTGGACTCCATTCTTAAGTTTTCACAGGCTATTCTGAATTTCAGGGTAAGGGGGCAAATGTAGACACAGACTCAGAGAACTTATTCTGTGTAGAAGAGTGGTTTCTCACTGTATGCAGCCATAGCTTCTAGGAGCCTCAATTTTCATGCTTAAGAATCCAAATTATCACACATTTAGTGCTCAACAACACAAATTTACTGTCTTGCACTTTTGTAGGTTAGAAGTTTGACACCATCATCAGGGTGTCTCTGGAGGCTCTAAGAGAGAATCCATTTCCCCACCTTTCCAGTTTCCAGAGTTGACCCACATTTTTTAGCCAATGGTCCCCTTTCTCTGTTCTCAAAGCCAGCACCATTACATCTCTGTGACCATTCCTTCTTAGTCACATCTCCACCGGCCTCAGCCTCTGACCTCAGACTGGAAAGGTTCTTCAATTTTTACGAATCACGTGATTAGGCTGGGCTCACTTGGACAATCTAGAACAATCTCCTCATGTCAAGGTTCATAATCTCAATCATATCTGCAATGTCCCCTCTGCCATGTAAAGTAATATATTCACAGGTTCTTGAGATTAGGGCATGGGCATCTTTGGGGGTCATTATTCTGCCACTGCATTCCTCTCTCAGCCCCCCAGGGGAGTCCCATATGCAAATATATCCACTCCATCCTAAGGTCCTCAATATTCTCAGTCCATTAGAATATCTCTTCATGGTCCCAAATCTCATGTTAATCTCACCAGTTCCAAAGTCCCAAATCTCATTAACTACCTCATACAAACCAGCTACGGGTAAGGCTCTGGGTGGCAATATGTGGTAGTCTTTTTCCAATGCAAATAAATGTTTTAAAATAACAGAGTTGTTACTGTTTGTATAGTTAATATATTTTATCTAATGTTTCCATTTGGTGATGGCATTCTGATGAATTTTTACTGAAAGGACCATGAGTGGGTTCTTTGTTTGGTTTTGTTTCTGTATGCCCCAATATGTCTACTGTGTTCCATTTCTATCTTTCTATTCTGTCTGCAGCTCTCTTTCCTAGAGTAGAGAGAGTCCATGTTTTTCTCATGTTGCCATATTCTAGACTAGCGTTTGCCACATATGGAGGAAAAAGCTACACGAGACTAAGTAGAAACTAAATATTAAGCACATTAGCATCTCAACATTTTCCATACATTTCAAACCTAGAAAACACTACTGTTCATAGAGGGTTTAGGTTTTGAGTTTTTTGGAGTAATACTCTTAGTGAACACACACACGTACACATATACATACATGCTCATATGCACATTCATCAAATAACAGTGGAGATTTGAAAATTATCTAATTTAACCGAATGGCTAGTCCAGTATCTTTAAAGTTCAGTTTGACAAATTCAACTTTGTTTGACAAATTCAGTTTTGTTTCCACCTTTATCAATACATCTTTATAGAAAAAGCACTCTAAGATTAAAATAAACTTGATAGTTCTTGGAAATTTATTTCTTTATTTTTGTATTTGTTCCTCAGTAAAACACAACCCTGTCACTGTCATAAAATCACAGTAAATTTTGGGTCATTCAAACCATCACATGTTATATATAAACATATTAATACTGTGAATTGTATCAGAACTCTACACAACATGCATAGGACTTACAATAAGCTTGACTGAGCAGACAGAGTAAGGAATTTGGGAGTCTATATTGAATGTTCTGTAGGGGATCAAACAAGATAGAAGTGTTTACTTACTAACTATGGCAATGCAATATTGCATAAATAAAAGATAATTTTAAAAACTCTTGCTTCATGATACCTTAAATAAAACATATTTACCAAAGCTCATATTTTCTCATGATGGCTGGTTTGAGAATTTCTTAATTTGTACTGAACAAAACTTCCTTTTTACTGAATCTGAAACAATTACCTGAAAAAACTATATGTAAAATTTCCATTTTGACATCACAGCTGTTTATGCCAATTATTCATCCAAAATAGCACCACCATAATGTAGTTTTGAATAATTAATTATGGGATCAAAAATAATTGGCAACAATAAATGATAGTGGTTCCTTGAATTTATAAGCAGTGTCACAGACTTGAACAATATTTATTAACTTAGACATCTCAGCAATAATTAATCATGAATTATTCACAATCTAGATAAAGGATCTCGAGTTATCTGATGGGATCCAATCCTACCCGATCTGCCCTCATAAAATGTTTGAAGCCTCTTGGCATTTTGCCCTGTGTAGGAGCCTGATTCTTCCAGCTATTTGGTTCACAAGAACATCTTGTATTTCAGTGAAGAAGAAAAAAACCACTCTCCTATTGTGATAAATAATGAAGAAAATCTCTGCAATCCAGTATTTTTAACACATAACATCATTTAAAAACTTTGGGTTGACTATATATTTTCCTTAATTTTGACATGCTAGGACTTTCACGTTTTTAAATAGCTTCTGAGTTTTGCTTCTGGGGCTCTTCCAGGTCAAATTATTAATGTATCCTCCCTTCCCACTGAGGATATTTAACACACTTCACATTTTTCACATATTCAATGTTAGGCTCGTCCGTCTTTCTTTATACTTTCCATCTTCCTCCCTTAACACCTCCTTCACATACTGTGGGGCCTCAAAAGCCAAATAAGAGGTTTTAGCATGAAATCATAGGCAGAGTTTGGGATAGAAATATTATTTTTAAAGTTCAACTGAATAAAAATATAATATAAGGCTATAAGATCTCTTAGTTAATCACCATCTTCTCTCTCCTGGTTCCTCATTTTTCTCTAGTAATGGATCTAGTGAAGTAAAGTACTTTTCATAGATACTGATTAAACCAAATGAGTATTCCTAAGTAATGAGGAAGAGAAGACAAGGGGAGAGAGAGGAAGATAACACTTGTGGAGTATTTCTAGCCTTGTGCCTGGTGTTTTGTTAAAATTTTCAGAGTACTGTGGATAGGACAGACAGTGGAGGCCAACTGCTGGGTTTGAATCCTAGCTCTGCCGGAATCCAGTCACTAACTGTAGGACCCTGTGCAAGTTACTTCCTCTTTGGGAACTCAAACTCTCTGTCTGTAAAGAAGGGATAATAATTGGGCCAAATCTATCGAGGTGCTGTGATAATTATTTGGGTTCGAGTGTGTTGTGTCCTGTAACAGTGGTTGGCCTATAATCAATGCTAGAAGCATTAGCTAGTTACTAGGATTGCTGACTATTATTACTGAAAGGGCGGGGCTATGCCCGCCTCCATCTTGTTCTGTGTCCTTCACCTTGACCACACCACCTTCCCTTGAGTAACCCCCCCCCCCCACAGGACTCGGACCCTTCCCCAGCCAATCTGCTGAGGCCACAGCCATTACCTCACCAACTGCCCCTAGGCAATGCAATATTGCATAAACACAGACATAAGAAATCATGGGTTAATGCAAACCCACTCATGGGCAGTGGCCCCTTTGTCCTTTTGAAACTCGCTCTTCTTTCCCTGGTATCTCACCGCTGCGTCGGTGCAGGTAGGGGATTGAGCTCGAGCTAGCTCGAATAAAGGCTCTTTTGCTTTTGCATCGGACTCGGCTCCCTAGTGGTCTTTGGGGATCACGAAATCTGGGCATAACAATTACATCTCATTTGTTTTTCCTGCACAACAGCTTTCAGATAAGATGGTTATTATCATTTGCATTTCACTGAAGAGGAAACTGGGGCTCCCCAAAGTTAAGAAGCCAACCATACATACAGTTAGTAAATGATCTTTTGGGCTCCAAGCCTGTGTTCCTGGCGCTAAAGGGAAATGAGGACTGCTGAGCTAGTTCCAGGCACCTTTAAAAGGACCTTTCCTGGGACGGAATCAGCAGGATTTCGAAAGCTCTTCTCCCTTCCCAGCTTTCATTCAGTTCCTATCTCTCTTTTTTCACTTTGTTGTCCTTTCCCCGCTTCTACTTCCAACATTGATGACATATGTGAACTGGAATGAGGAAAACATCATAATTTTGAAAGATAAGAAACAAGAGGGAAGTTGTTCCGTTCCTCACCATAAAAATCCCACTGAACTGACAGGATTTTAGTGTCACTGCCTCCCTCAAGGTCTCCCCAAGTATTTCCCACTGATTTCTCTTACTCTCCTCAATTCCTACAGCATTTATGGCCTAAACTAAACTGCTAGAACATCTTATGTATGACCTACTTGCTAAATTGGACATATTTCAATGTATACATTTCTGATAATAAGTAATTTATCAGATTTCACCTTTTGAAAACTCATGAAGAGCTCTGTCCTTTCTCAAAGGCTCTCCTTCGGTATCCTTCCCAATTGCCTTTCCAAATGGGTCCTGAGCCTGAATTGAGTCAAAAATCAATCATTTTAAGATCTATAACCTAGTTGTATCCATGCCATGCAACTGATATGGTGTCTATGTTAATTTCTTGGTTTTGACAATGTATTGTGGTTATGTAAAATGTTATCACTGGGAAAAGCTAGGTGATGGGTACACAAGGACTCTCTGTACTGTTTGGTAACTCTGGCAATTTTTTAAAAAATATTTCAAGATACAAATTTGTAAAAATCAGTCATCCTGCTGGAACATAAACTATCACTAGGTGATTTCTAATTATAAGTCGTAAATGTCCAACAAAACACCAAGGTCCCTGAAGACAAGGCCAATGATGTAGTTCTCTGGACTTCCCCACAAATATTGACATTATTGATGGGAGAATAGAGACAGCAGAAGAGTTGGGAACATAACAGTAATGTCACAAACATTTGTAAATTGGTAAATGGGAGACATAAGAAATCATGGGTTAAATTGGAAGACTCAGGATATTCAGACTCATGGTTGCTATGCTCCTGATTTCACCTCTTTTGGGACACTGTAGAAAAATAAATTCAAGATATAAAATATCTTGAATGGAAAAATGTCCCAGACATTGGAACAGATAACCATTACTCATACTACCATGCGTGGTTGAGTCTTCCTTTAAAACCTCTAAGTCAACAAGTGTTGCCAAATGACTAGGAAGCTGGCTCAGTTGTTAGATTTAGTTGTAATTTATGGGATTCTTAATGCACAAAAAAGTCAAATACTTTTCAGACAAATAAATATTCACAATTTTTTATTCTTGCTTTTTAAATTTTTGGCCTCGCCTCTTAAATTACTGCCCAGTCACATAAAACAAAAGAGACCTTTTTCATGTATTTTTAAAACCAGGAAATGCATCATTGAGAAAAAGATATCTTTTTACCCCCCGACAGTGGAAACTTATGAACTTTTCTCAATACTACAGTTCTGTCTACACAGAACTACATTGCAATGTCTACACCATTGCATAAGTTTTATATATGACAACACCAAAGAGCAATTTAAAATCATTTTTCCAAATCATTGTTCCAAAAGAACAACTTCCTTTCTTTAATTTGGTTCTATATTAGCCTTAACTTGATAAAGTGGAGCTTGGTGTTAATTAAAAGTTGAAGGTTATGGGTTCAATTCCTATGCGGTCTGCTTAGTTTCTCTCAGTAGAAAATTTGGTACCATGGTCTTAGGTTAAACGTTTAATTCTCAGACACTTAACACTGCAGTTTATTTAGCTCAATCCACACCTACCATTGCCAAACATCTCATCTTAAAACCAAAGCCCAGCATGTCGCAGTTGTTAAGACATACACTTTTTTTTTTTAACAAAAGTTACCAGACCATGGGAGTGAAAAATTTGAATTGTAAGGAACCTCAGAAAAACCTCACATTTGCTCTGCCCCATAGAGTATTTTTGGCTCACTTAATCCACTCCAATATAGATGTTAGCCTCATGAGGGCAGACAGCCCATCTGTCTTATTTACCATTGTATCACCAGTACTCATCACAGTGCCTGACACTCAGTGTTTCTTACAAGCTATTGGAGAAGAGCTATGTGCATTTACAAAGCTGAAAGCACCTATTTCAAATGGAAATTAAGTACTTAGCAAACTTAATACAATGGTTCCCAAAATGTGGTCCCCAGACCAGCATCATTAGCATCATCTGGGAACATGTTAGAAATCAGAAATACAAATTCTCTGGCTCTACTACAGACCTACCGAACCAGAACCTGTGAGGATGGGGTCCTGAAACGTGTGTTAACAAGCTCTCCCTGTGATTCTGGGGTAGGCTAAAGTTTGATATCTACTGGTATAATCCAGTGAAGAAAATCTCTTCCCAAACTCAGTTGTGATTTGCAGCAGCAGTCCCGAAGCACATAAATTCAGCCACTTCAGTACAGAAATGTACATACAGATCCTGGATGAGTCTCTGAAAAACAACTTTCTGTATCGAATAGATATCTGGACCAATAAAAATTGATCACTGGTATGCACTTTATAGAGCTATGTACCTTGAATCTTAAGATAAGAATGTGAGACAGAAACAAGAAATGCTAAACAAAATACTAAATGAGGGATCATCACTGTAAGACTTCCTCCCAGATCACCCTTTTTAAGGCAAATCTTAACAGAATTTATTTAATGAACATGGAAATAATGTGATATGCTGGTAATGTCCCCATATCTTTGTTTTTCTTTACTGGCTGTAAATTATCCAAAGAACTCCCTGGGATTCTCAATCATTTCAATGAGCTAAATAATACCAAAGTGGAAAATTCTATGATTCAAGCAGAGCATCAAGGCCCATAATGTTCCAAGACCAACATATTTCTAGATGACAGAAAATAGAAAAGAATGATACATATACTAGACACAAATTCTCCCGACAGGCCAGAATAGATTAAATCTAACAAAACCATATTTAAGAGGATGAAAATAAACTTCTACACCTGGGGGTTAACCATACACAAACTATAGGTTTGGGAAGATTTCACTCAGCAACAGCACATATTTTTTAAAAAGACAACTTCATTTGCAGTAATGTCCCCATGAGCCAACACTACATCCACTGTCACGCGGAAAGCAACAAATGACCTAGGATGTCTTAGCAAAAGCAGGGTAGGCAGTCACAGATTCACAGTCCTGCTCTGATCTGGCCTGGAGGTCCCACATCTGACACGTCTGCATTCGCTTCCAGCCCCCACACTTTCTGGAGTGCACAGATCAAGTGGAACCGCCGCCGGTATGGTGCTGGGATTAGAAACCACACTCTGTAGGGCAAATGAAGTAACTAAGAGTAACCAGACTGTGGAAGAGAAAAGCCAGCATGGGTCCAGGCACGCTAGTTATCTGCAAATGTGTTAAGGGCTGTCAGATGGAAGAGGGATTTAAAATGTCTCCTGTCACTCTGAGAGTAAGCTTAAAGTCAACAAGTAGAAGCTAATGAACCCCTTTTGGCTCCAAAGGTAAAGTAACAATCAGGAAGAGCTGTTGTGATAGTTTCATGTGCCAATTTGGCTGGCCCAAAGCAGTGCCCAGTTATTTAATCAAACATTACCTTAGGAGTAACTGTGAAGGTATTTCGTAGATGTGGTTAACATCTACAGTCAGTTGACCTTAAGGAGATTAGCTTTAATAACGTGGGTGGGCCTCATTCAATTACTGGAAGGCCATTAGTGCAAAAACCAAGGCTTCCAGGGTGAAAGAAATTCTGCCACAAGACTGCAACATTAACTCCTGCCTGAGTTTCCAGCCTGCTAGCTTGCTCTACAGATTTCAGTCTTGCCAGCATACATACATACATACATACATACATACATACATCGTGTATGGGTGTATGTGTATGCTCTTGTCCTATTGGTTCTGTTTCTCTGGAACACTGACTGACAGCTGTCCAAGGGAAAAATAGTCTACGTCCAATCATACTGAGTTCCTATCACTGGAGATTTTCAAGTGCAGGTGAAGAAACTACTTTGGTTATAACAAGGAGACCATTAAAATATATGCCTTTCAGTAAAATTATCAACCATGTATAGAACACGTAGTCTAACTCAATTTGTTCATTTTACTGACGATCCAGTCTGTGTCAAATACTGTGTGAGGGTCTAGGGATATAATGATGAGCAGATATATCTACTGTTCTCCCTTTTGGGAATGTAGATGTATCCTATACCATGTACAAATACTCTAGAACACAAAGTTGACTCAACAGATGTTTGTTGGATGAATGACTGAATGAATGAGAAAAAATATACTTTAAGATTAAAAGGAAATATGGAGATACATATATTTATATGTTATTTGAGAAACCTTTCTACCAAAATATTTAAACTTTTATCCTTTAATAAGGACAAGATTCGATCATCAAAAAAATTCTATAACATGTCATGCTTCCTTCTCCAATAAGGCATAAGTCTGAATTATTTTCTTAAGCTCTCCTCCCATCTTGACTTCTTACATACCGATCTTTAAAAAATCTCAACTCAGTACTTACTCATTTCACATATTTGAAAGGGCAAGTTACTTAAGGCATAGAAACTGCTACATCTGAATAGTCTGTAATGTTATGTAGTTGGTGGAGAAACATTAACAGTCAACTGCTGAATGGAGCATGTTCGTGTGGCCTCCAGCAATGGACAGCTAGAGAATTCACCATCCTGCTTGTCCAAACAGAAATGTTAAGGATCATAGAGGAAGAACTGCATGGACTTTGATAACAAGAGCATCACTGGATTAAGACCAAATTCAGATCACACTTGTGATTTTTCAAAGTACCTTCAAAGCCTATCCTACCTGCCTTGTTATATCAATCAATAAGCAAGCAAATGTATATTTCATTTGACAGATGAATAATAAAAGACATGAGCAGGATGAAGCTGAAGTTTAAACCCAATCCTTTCAGTCAGTAGAGTTGAGTGCCTTTTTACAAATAATTAGATCAGGGGCGCCTGGGTGGCTCAGTCCATTAAGCGTCTGACTTCGGCTCAGGTCATGATCTCACGGTCTGTGAGTTCGAGCCCCGCGTCGGGCTCTGTGCTGGCAGCTCAGAGCCTGGTGCCCATTTCAGATTCTGTGTCTCCCTCTCTCTCTGCCCCTCCCCTGTTCATGCTCTGTCTCTCTCTGTCTCAAAAATAAATAAACGTTAAAAAAAAAATTAAAAAAAAAATAAAAATAATTAGATCATATTGACAGGACATAGTGTAAAATATGCTTTTGATAACAATGAAAAATTTATTCTTTAGCAGAGGATGACTCATTAGTTTTCTTACACTTGATCCAATGCTATAAGAAACGAAATACTATATTACAGAGGAACTTTCTTACATATACGATTGTTAAGAATCTTACAGGTGGCCATACTGATTGGTAACACACCCAGGAGTCCCAGAAGGCTTTGCTATTCACTGGTTATTTATTGATAACTGAAAGTTTCTTATAAACACAAAATTCACCAGGTTTTAACAAGGTCCATTTTATAAAATCCTAACGATCATCTCATTTCCTAACATAAGGTGTTCCAAAGAATGTGGAAAAGAATGGTGTGATACCAAATGAACACATTTATTTGCAAACTTGCAAGAGTCATAAACTAGGGACTCTAGACTTGGCTGTGCACCAAGAAGTTGGGTGATCTATGTAACAACCTCTCTCTCATATGTATATACAGGAGCTTTACGTATTTGCTTACTCCATGCTGAAATTACCTTTTCAGACTGCTCTGTCTCTATAATGTAACTGCTTTCATTTTTAATGGGATGGAAGAAATTATGGCTGTTTTTCTGAAACCACATCAATTTTCAAAGGCAGCTGTAGCAACAGAGATGCGTTTGCACTGGAATTTTGGCTTCAAGGACAGTACCACTTTGAAAATTTGGCTGATTTCCCTAAACCCATAAGTTGGAGAAATACCAGGAATAAAAAGGGGAATTACATGGATGATTTACAATTTTCTTCACTCCCTTTCCTTAAAGTTAGTCCTTGTCAGTTGCCAAGAAAACAAAAATGGGACCAAACAACAACTGACAATTAACTACAGGAAACTATTTTGATGAATAAATTACCTGTCAGTTAAAAATAAAGGATACCCAAATTCTAATAATATATTCCAATAGAAAAAAGAAAGGACAGAGATTATGTCCTTTTGGCTTTGAAAACCAGGTCTTGATTTTTTTATTTTGTTTTGTTTTGCCAGTATTGTTTCTTGCCTAATTATATTTTCCTTAGGAAAAGTCTAAGAATTGGTCATTGCCAACCTACAACATGTTTAACCACCCACCCATTAACAACCGATTTTGCTTTTAATTTTTTTCTTTCCTTTTCATGTTTTCTTTTCTTTTCTTTTCTTTTTCTAAGCCCTCACCACTCCTCATCCTTGCTTTTTCTTTCTGGGTGTACAACAAAGGTCATCGTGACTTACAGCTTGCACAGAGGTATGACTTTTACACATATCCAACAGGTGTGCACCTGGGATTTGAAAATACCCTTTTGTTCCTCTTGGGGTGGAAGAAACAAATGAAAATCAACTCATCTAGGCTGATTGTCTCTTCTCGCTTTTCTCTCTTTGCAAGTAAAGGTAGTATAAATGCTTGAAAGCCAAGGTAACCATATGATTACATTCATGGCAGGAAAACAGCTAGTTTTCTAGCCTCATCCAAACTTGTCTCAATGCCAACTTCCTCCCGTGGGCCCGGTCCTTTAAGAAACACTTATTTCAGGGGTGGGAAGGAGGGGACGGTGGGTGATGGGCATTGAGGAGGGCACCTGTTGGGATGAGCACTGGGCGTTGCATGGAAACCAATTTGACAATAAATTTCATGTTAAAAAAATCATAAGATAAAATAAAAAACAATTATTTATCTAACCACCAACTAAACAAGGAACCAATGGACCTCATTTCTGACAATCTTTCAAATTCAAGAACCACCTAGGAAAGGCTTTTTGGTATGCCCATGCACACACACACGTATATACCCTTGTGTCTAGTGTTCATGTACATACACTTGTGTTTGCACCAACCCGAAACATAATCTGTCCCTCTTCTTGTTCAGACAAATTTTTAAAGAAAATTTACCATCAAGATTATACAATTTTAAAACGAGAGTGACCAAGAACTTGAAGAGCTGGTTGAGAAATACGTAAAAAGTGTGGGACAGGACCATTCTCAGTGGTCGCTCACTTTCATGTGATGTGCACAGCCGAGGTCATTTCCTAGACTTGTGGTTTCATATTGGACCTGGAGCTTACGTGTTATTGAAGCCACAGGTCAACTTGCTCTATCCTCCCAGGGAGTCCACTTTGGTCACTGTTTGGTGGGGGGTGTCATTTTTATATTCAAACAAACATGGATATATTATGGAGCAACATTGAATTTTGCATATATTTTGTATAATTTATAAAGCGCGCAAAATAATTACATGATTGTCATGAGATGCTTACATACTCCAAATCACCCAGATCTTTCTCTTCCTCTTTTATTTATTTATTTATTTTTTTAATGTTTATTCATTTTTGAGAGACGGAGAGAGAGCACGAGCAGGGGAAGGGCAGAGAGAGAGGTAGACACAAAATCCAAAGCAGGCTCCAGGCTCTGAGCTGTCAGCACAGAGGCTGATACGAGGCTTGAATCCACGAACTGTAAGATAATGACCTGAGCCCAAGTCAGATGCTTAACTGACAGCCACCAGGCACTCTTTCTTCTTTTAATAGTACTTTGAACACAACGTTCAAAAAGCATCATACTACCCCATTAAGTCTGAATGAAGGGAACGAACTGGCATTATAGCTACATACAGAGAAAAGGTTCTAAAATGCCAAAGGTAGGTTCTATAGCATAAGGAAACTGACCTAGCCAGGATGCTATTGATATTGCTGTTTTCATTTAACGTATGTGAAATCTCATGAACATACCCCAGCCGTAAAGCATACATATTATGTTAAAGCAGTATTTGGTACTTTCTGGAAGAGTCATATTTAAAATCAGAATTGTCCTTGCCCCACTGAAAAATAAAATGACAAAAGTTTTTCAAAAAAATTTTTTTAATTGAGAGACAGAGAGGAGCAAACAAGAACAAGGAAACAAGGAAAAAGAGGGAAAAATAGATCACTTCTCTTTGTGCCAAGGAAAAATATATCACAAGCTCGTTTGTGTTTAGCACTCAATTTATAGCCCAGCAATCTGAATCTCCGAACTTAAGCCTTCACGGATGAGTGCCCCAAGTGGCTTTTGAATTAGAGGATAGCATTACTCAATTTGAGGCTAGCCCTTTCAGGAAATATATTTAGCTACGGCACGCAATATTTCAATTCTAAAATGAGAATGTCAACTGTGAAACTAAGTTTAAAATTTTTGTTGTTTTTCTCTCAGCTCCTCCCACACTTTACTATGAATTTGAATAATATGAATCCAGGAAGCATTTAAGTAAATATGGTGTGCATTCTAGGTTTTATGGCAGGCATTACTGCTTTGATCACTCGGAGCCTATCAAATTATAGGCTGACACACACAAGTGAAGAAATCTACGTCCCACATGCCATGTTATTAGAGTTCTACCCTCAGCCAGTGAAGGGGCATGTCTACCCCGCTGGGGTAAGAGAAGATACAATGGGCTGGGAAAAGGACCCTCTGCCATCTGCATCATCCCCCACAGTGCTCACCATGCTGAACCAGCAAGCAAGCTCTCAGAACTGCAAGGTAAAATCAGACGGAAGAGAAAAGAATCCTCCCAATACAAGACCATGTATATACTCTGTATATAAAAATACACACACACACACACACACACACACACACACATTCCTCACGTTTTATCAGTTCTCCTTAGTAATTAACAAATTACTAAATTTTGCCTGTGCTAATACTTCTATGGTCAACCTGTCAACCAAAAAGTTCTGGTTAAGGTCAAATTCTGTTTTAAACATAGAGGGCCTATCCATTACCTGGGCTTAGGAAGCTGCCTACCACATACCAGAAGTACTTTCAAATTTAAGGTGTAAATTTATTGATGACACAAACATATTTTTGGCTGTTCTTCCAAGATATAAGACACAAGAAGTAGATATGATCACCAGTAGTCAAACTGTAACTGACATTAGCCAGACTTTGAATTCAAGAGAAAGAGACACCGGCATCCGGGTGGCTCAGTGGGTTAAGCATCCAACTTCAGCTCCGATCATGATCTCATGGCTCCTGAGTCCAGCCCCACATCACGCTTGCCGCTGTTAGTGACAGAGTCACTTCTGGATCCTCTGTCTCTCTCTGCCCCTCCCCCATTTGCACGCTTTCTCTCTCTCTTTCAAGAATAAATAAACATTAAAAAAAGAGAAAGAGACAGAGAAGCTGTGTGTGTGTGTGTGTGTGTGTGTGTGTGTGTGTGTGTGTAGGGTGTGCAGAGTAGCAATACAGAGTTCCTGTCTTATACGCTTTCCGACTTTTACTGAAAACCAAAATACCCACTTGAATGTAAATGCATCTTCGACAGTATGTTTTCTCTAGAAAACTTAACAAATTAAAATCAGTATGCCTCAAAAAGCTATAATATTATAAGCTAATACTGGAGCACTTACTATGTGCCAGGTGCTGTTCTAAAAGATTTGCATGTAATGACTCATTCAATCCTAACAATGACTCTTTGAGATTGGCACTATTATATCCTTTTTATAGTTGAGGGACTTAACTTGCCAAAGTTGCCATGTTCACCCCGATGATAAAGTATAGAATTGGAAGTCAAACCTGACTTGTCGATTATCAAGTAGACAACATGTCTTGCTTATCCCAAATTCTAACTTGGTAGTGAGTATGGGGAGAAGTAGATGGTACAGGTAAGACTTGAAGCCTCTGATGCAATGAACACAGACCCAAGTCAAATCAGAGATGCTCTATTTTTACCCTTCCAAGATCGCAAGCTGGCTCCCCTAAGAATCCTTCCCCTGCTGGGTGTCTGGAGAGAAACAGATCATTGAGCCCATGGGAAGATCATGACCATTTGTGGGGAGGCATCTGAGAAAATGAGAAGCTGCTGTGACACTCTAGCAGGCATAACGTCTTACAGACTTAAAAAACAACTTATAGAATGATACAGATTATAGGATAGAAAAGTGACCATGTGGTACAACAACTAGGCAAAGACATCAGACATTCACATTAACAAAAAATTAGAATAAACGTGAGTTTAACATTGCTACAGTCAGATTCCAGAGTTGATGGATACAAAGCACTCTGTAACTGTTTTCACTGAACTGTGAGAAAAGGTCTCAGTACTGTCTCCCATGCACAAGTCAAATTAGTATCACCTTTTAAATGTGACGTGTGGTTACCAGGTCTCAGGAAAAACAGTCTAAATGTTGAAATGGGGAAACACTGTGTATAGATGACAAAAGGGCAATTGTTCAAGGCATGTAAGTCTATCACTCTCATTTTCACCTACATGAAAATAAATACAAATGGCAGAATGTATACAAGGTGGATGGAGAAACCAGTTCAAAGAACATGCATTAAGAATCACAGGACTTTAGAGTTAGAAAGGAACTTAGTGAACAAGTCCAGCTTCTGCACTTGACATAAAATAAAACCAAGGTCAGCAGAATTTGGATTGTGTGTGCAGGTGTTCTCTTCAACTATGCGGGTGAGGAATTGCCTCTAGGGAGAATGTATGGAGCAAGAAGATAAGAGGTGGGGATGCAGGACCTTGAGGTTTCTGAGAGGCGGGCTGATGAAGAGCAGCCTAGGAAGGCAGTTGGTTAGGGACAATGAAGAGGTAGAACGAAACCCAAGAAGTGTGAGGTTGCGACAGCCTGAGACAGAAGGAGTTTTAGGAAAGAATACGTGGTTGTGTTGAACGGCAGGAAGAGTTCTAAGAAGACCAGAACCGGGAAATGTTCATTAGATTTGGTGGCTATTGATTAGTGGTGACCTCAGCAAAAGCAGTTTCGGAAGCATGATTGCAGTGGAAGATTGCCATGTTTTAAGCAATGAATGAGAGGTGAAAGAAAGAAGAAAGAAAGATGTCCAGTGCTTGCCCTCAGACAGTATAGATAAGAAGGGGATGGCTACACATACAGCAAGCTAGTTTCTCAACCAAATTTTAATTTTTTGCTTAACTTTTCCAACCATGTGGAGTTTATTTTGATAAATAAAAGGAGTTCTAAAACTTTCCTTCTTTTACTGCCTCTAGTAAGTTTTGAATGAATGAGTAATAAATAGGCAGCCCCAGGCCTAGACCCTTCACTCACGAAGGACTTAGGCAAGCTATTGTTGGCAGCTCTCGCCTTCCCACAGACTCCCTTCCCTTCATCCTCCACTCACTGGAACAGCTTCCTCATTCTCCAGAGCTTTCTACCAGCTACGGAAATTAGGTTCTCACGCCATCGGAAAACACTGAGGAGATTAATGGGGAGGAGTTCAACTATCTTCAATCTTGTGAAGGCTGGCAGTTTTTAAGCCTTGCCAACTATCTATTTTCTTTGCTTGGTTTCTGCCAGAGGCAAAAGTCAGCAGCAAGAAGAAAGGGTGATGGCAGAAAAGAGCACTCTTAAAAAATTAAAAGAAAAAGAAAGAGAGAGAAAGACTTAGAATAGGGAAGATTTACTGCTGAAATTAAACCAGAGAGCCAGTTAGGAAAGGGAGACTGGTCACAGAATTAAAAGCTATTTATGTTTGTTTATTTAAGATTATGTGGATTACCTATTGTATTGGACAACCCAAATGGCTCTCCCTCTACAAATATGCTCCTACTAGATATCTGTTGGAGTCATTTCCTGAAAACCAAGAGCTCCGTGTGCAAAGTCAATTATGGTTCTTTCCTCCAGTAAGAGATCAAGACAGCATGATCTGAAAAGCCATGTTGCCTTTACATTTTAGCAACATCTACTTTAGCATTGTTCTTTAATTATGAAATCTGAGATACATTTTCAAATTGGATTAGATGCATTTTCACATCCACCATTTCACCCTGAATCTTAAAGGTCTGTAAGTCTTTTCTCATGTAAGGAATAAAAAAAAAAATTCTCTGAATTACTAGTGTAAGCCACAATACGATCATTTAAATTCACTCCAGAGGCACTGGTGGCGATAGCTGTCTTGCTTGAGGTCATGCATTCTAAATTTTCTTCCCCATTTTAAAAGTGTCGGGTAGTAATGCAGTTCTGTTTCTTGAAAAGATATATTCATTCAACAAGCATGTGTTTAGCATCCAACACATGCTTGACATTGGGGTGGTTGCTGCAAATATCAAGATGAATGAGATATAAAAATGGCCCCTCCGGATCTTGTACAGAAAAAGAAGAGAAAATACGTATTTTTTCATTTCCACCATCTGATTTCTTTGGAGGTTTGTTTTATACCTTTCCTCAGAATACCACGACCTATGGTACCTCCCTTGCCTCGTGTATTATCAGCCGAGCTACTTCATCATAAATAAGCAAAAAAGTACATAAAACTTGTTACGCAAAATGAAAGTTCTAGATAAAGACAAAGAGACTTCACCTAAAAGAGCAACACATGAGACTATGAGAAATGCCGACCACCCTCCTGTCCAATCTCAGGAGGCAGTATCACCGACACACGCGTTCGTGCGCGCGCATAGACACTGCAACAACCACATCAAAAAACTTACCTGACTTGCCCACACCTGCTCTCCCAAATATTGCCAGTTTGACCTCTGCACTTTTAGCCATGCTGGGTGTTGGTAGATAATTCACTGTCGTTCCAACTAAAGAGCTGAGAAAATCTTTTCGGTTCCCGCCTTTGGATTCACCATATCATTGTAAATCTGCAATCCTTGAAAAAAAGAGATTTGGGAATTCATAAGCAACTGGAGAGAGGGCTTAGTGTTTATTAAGCATTTCCTACATGCCAGCCACCATTCACTTTATCAGCATTTTCCATTGTGATCTCCATCGCAATCCTGTGAGAGGGCTATAGCAACTGACTGCAAACTAGTCAACTAATAAACGATAGATTCAAGACCTGAATTTAGATCTCTTTGGTTCTAAAACATATACATTTTCAGACACACTAGCATAACCTGAGACATTTTTAATGAAGGCATTGTTTTTTGGTCAATAACTGATAACAAATACTTGATGTGTGTGAATACGTGTATTTACCATGTGTCTACAAATACCCAAGACACAATACACATAATGGGGGAATCACATTTGGAAGTCTTTTATTTTCCTTAGGGCTGAATAATATACATTCATATTAGTCAATCCTGTTGTAATTATTGAATTTGCACTTCAAGGTTAAATTTTAGCTCAGTTCACACTAGATCACATGATTGAGTCATGTGACAGATACACATGTTCCAGGAATTGATATATAATATCTAGTTAATATTTTTATATATTTCTGGGCACAATACCATTGGCACACAAAAGAGAAATGCCATTCCTCAACTTCTGATTCCTTTTCTAAGACAATCTTAAGTAAATTAGTTTATGGTACCATCCTAACCCTTAGGAAATGATATTATATACAACGTAAGTACATTTTATATAGATGGGTGTTTTCGGAATGACACCTAGGTTCTTAGTACCATGGAAATGTAAAGTTCGAAAGAGCCTTGGGGTCAACCAAAGTAATCCTCTAGCCATGTCAGGAATCCTTCCTTGAGATCAGACAACCATCTTGTGTCTGACTGAACACTTTCAAATACCTGGGGTCAGAGATGGTCAACGGACAGAAAGTCAACTTTTTGTTTACATTTACTCAGAACCTTTCAAGCAGCCCAGCAACTATTAGGACCCTCTGCCCCATCCTAGGCGACTACTTTCTAGGAAAATGAGACCTGGCATCTTCCCTTGTTCTTCATAAGATGCATGGTCTTGTTTGTTTTTCTCTTTGACTCTTGCCTTCTCTCTTCGCCACATGCACTTTGCTGGCACTTGCCATTTCATCACTAAAAACATGGCCTTCCATCCATCCACTACTTGCGACATGACTTGACAAGCTGACCTCGCAAAAGTTCACTGAGATTCTCCCAATTCTGTATCCGGCACTGTGGTTGTACAGCCACTGTCAGCAAGATTCACGTCTTTCACAAGAACTGCAGACTCCTTCATTCGGAACTCCTGCAATCAGTGTCTTAAACTTAAACATGACTTAACTTTCATCCTTGTTAAACTTAATCACGTTAGTGATTCATTCATTTCATCCACTCTGTCAGTCTGCAAAGATATTTTTGCAACACAAATCGGTTATCTAAACGTGTAAACTGCTCCTGGCAGCATTTTGTCATCTACAACTTTTCAAAAGAGATTCTCAAGAGAAAGAAAGAAGTGAAACTCCTTCTGGAAAAGTATTTCTACGACGGCATGAGAGTGTAATTGCCTCTTCATCATGCATCCTAGCCTTGCACCCAACAAAGTTTGTATTTGCTGATTTCCAAAGGACCAGAGCTTCCTCTGAGGGATAAAAAGGTCAACATTAACATTAGCTATTGTTTACTTCATCCCCAATAACAAACAAAATTTCTCTGTAATCATTAATAACAGCACAAAAAAAACCAGAAGCTTTAACATCTGCAATGTGTCTAAGCCCATACTTTTGGCTAAAGATAAAAGAATTTCCTTATTTGTCATTTTATATGCATTCATTAAGGGAAAGCCTTATGTTTAAAGTTCAGTGCTTCATCACAGAAGCATCACAAAAGCATAATATCTGCAGATATATAACTGTATAAATTCTACGTAAGAATGGCAAGCATTTCTTTGAAACACAGACCAAGCAAGGGTCTGTATAAACAATGATTTGTTATTTCATGCAAAACTGTTCATTTCCATGCACATAAATTCTAAGTAATTATCTATCTTATTTATACATCATGAAAGTAGTCATCAAATGTGATTTCTAAAAAATATGTAAGTCAAATACTTCATTAACTCCCAAATGACCTCAGAGATATAGGAATTGCACACAAGAAAAAAATTGTGTAGGTTAATTTTTTTCACTTATAAGGATACAGCTGCTGACTGTCAACCTATTATTTAGGAAGATCACTTAAAGAAGATGCAAACTGACATGTATGTTTCAACATTTTGGTTTTCACATAAAAATGTGAAAAGTTACATTTGACAAAAATATAAAACAAAGACAAATGTGTAAATTGGTGTATTAAGTGATCTTTTGCCAACTTCTGATGTTCAAAATAATTTATAATTCCAGACCTTCCATGACATGGACCTAAAAACGTTTGTCTTAATGTTGTTGTATAGAAATATACTGGCAGGGTCTAGAAGTTGCCATTTCCTTTTTATGTGGACAGTGCTTTACTAGGACAAAAGAACTTCTGAGTTTCTATCACTCCTAAAGCTAAAATCACACCTAGATATTTAGGAGACTAAAGGTAGAGTGATTTTCCCCCTAAACATAAAGGAACTAAAAGAAGGCTTAGAAAGAAGAAAAAGAAGCCAGCCTCCAAATCCTATGCTATTATTAATACATTTGTTGATCATTCCACAATTATGCTAAGCACATACAAACAAAAGTGGCCACCTTCCAGGAGCTTCCAGTCTGTCAAACCTGTGACATTTAGGTCACCAATAACCTGGTTTTATTTATTTCAAGAAAGGTTTCATTAATAATAAATCATTCCCAAGACTATTATTGTCAAGGTCCTTGCCTTCTACTTCTTCTTTGGGGATGGGGTGGGGTAGGGGGAACCAAGCATCTTTATAAGGTAATAGTTTTTCTAACTTCTGTATCTATCATCAAAATAAAGCACAGCTGTTTAGGCAAGCGGACTCTGGTCTTAGGAATGAGATCCTCTTCTTTAGCTCTGAAATCAAGTTTTCCTTCTCCCGCTACCAGGAATTCTCCCTCATCTTGCAACGCAGCACCCACAGCGACGAGGATAATTGTGCAAGACCCCCCCCCCCCCAACCTCGGGTATAGCTTTGCTCCAGAGCAACAGGTATCCGAGAACGATCAACAAGCCCATGGGGACGGCAGGTCACTTGCTCTCAACCTGGAGAGCAAATGCAGCCTAAATGAAAAGGGCATTCTCAGTCTCAGCTCGGAGGGCGCTGTCAAGCTCTGGGCGCCGGCGCTCACATCTGCCCTCTCAGCGAACCCCAAAGCCGCCCCGGGAAGACCCGGCGACCAGGACGACGGATCCAGAGGCCACGCGTCCTTGGGGGGCGGGGGCGGGAGTCCCAGGGGTGTGCAGGAAGTCGTTCCGTAAGAGCCACCTGGGCACGTGCGTGACACTCACCTGTTCACACTCTCCAGGCCCGGGAGAGCCGCGGTCCCCTGCAAGTTCGGAATCGGTCCCCGCGAAGCCCTCCCACGCTGCGCAGCCCAGCCTGAGGCTCGCGTTTCCGCGGCTGCGATCGCCAGTGGGAGCCGCGGCGGCGGCGGCGACTGCAAGTGCTGACGGGCCGGTGGGGGTCTCTGCGCTCGCGCTCGCCCAGACTAGCGGCCGAGGGACTGCGGCAGGACGCGAGCTCAGACCGGCCGGGGCCGCCGCTCTGCCGCCAGGATGCTGCAGTGCGGCGCGTCGGCGCCCCCTACTGGGGCCCTGGGCCGGTACCTCCCGCGACGCCGCCTCCCAGCCCAGAGGAGACACATCCGCCTTCTGCGTGCTGCATCCCAGGCTGGCTTCCCTTTCCCGGGGTCCTTCCCGGCCTCTAGGTTCTCGAAGAAGGACCTCTCCTGTAGGTTACAACTTTGCGTGTGAAAGCATCGCTACGTTGTGTTTTCCATTCCTTACTTGAAATGGTGCTCACAACATCCCTCTGAGGTATGTTTAATTATCCCCATGTTACCCAACAGGAAATTGAAAGAGGATAAATAACTTGTCCAAGGCTAATAAATGGCTGGAATGAAAACCAGTCCGGATTGGAAGCTAAGAGATGCTAGGAGCGATATAAATACCGAATCCAATTGAAATTTATAGTTATATATTTGACAAAGTGCCAAAGGCTTTACATTCTCCTTACATGATCAGCATTTACAGGGGTTGAATAGAAGTCATACTTCATCTTCCTCAAAACCTAACAAAGATGATTAATATTGGTGCTGTGCTAGGCCCGTTTTTCTCTCGTCTCATTTGATATTTATACCCTCCCTTGAGGTAAGCACTAGTGTTATAATTGTTAGCCTTTCACAGATGAGTAGGTGGGTTTCAGAGAGGTTAAATGATTGCCCAAAGGCTATGAATCTTCTGATCAAAGGAGCAGGAAACACCTAGGCTAGTATTTCTTTCCTTCAAGTTCTGGGTGTTCTTACTAAGAGACCAGGTGGCCTCCAGAAAACCACTGCAATATAGAGCAGACAGGGACCTACCACTAAGTGAACAATCTTCAGTGTGTCCTTGATGGAAGAGGTGTAACCATGGAGGCAGTTTCTGGGGCCAGTGCTGACCTGGAACGCCACTGCACAGAGAGTCAGGGGCCAGACTGAATGCAGAAGCTAGATCCGTGGCGGAGGGAGGAATTGCCAAGCTGCTCAGGTGCTCTCCTGATTTTTCTTTGAGGAAGCTCACGTGTTGTATCCTCTGTGACTTTCCTGACCACCAATCTATTTCCTCCTCACAACACATACCTGGATAGGATGAGCCTTGTAGCCTTATCTGTCATCATGTTTGCATTGTACTCATTTGCATTTCTCAGTCTTCTCCATCAAACCTGACCTTCCTGGATGGTGGGATATATTGTACGTATGTCTTCATTTCCAGCCTCTACCACTGTGCCTGGCACATCGTGAATATTCAAAAGACAAGTTGTTGAATGAATGAGAAGAAAGAACAAGTTGTGACCAGATATGTTTGATTTTTTTCTTACATACTGAATTTGGAACAGTATAGGCAGTAAGAAGTTGAATATATATGGGTGTGAAGTTTAGGAAAGAGGCCTGGGAAAGAGATTTCATTATCTCAGCATACAGGAAGTCTGGGATGGGCAAAGAATTGTCCAGGTAGATTATATGGAATGTTACAGAAAACCAATTACGTGGGATTTCATGGCATTTGTGTTCAGGTCCAACATGTTACCTTCTTCCCGTCTCAAATCCTGTATTCCTGAATATTCTATATATATATGATATCTCCTATTTATACAGACTTAAGTGGACATTTCCACTTTGCCAATCTTACCTGATTGGAGTTATGGAAAAGACACCAAGCCAGACCTTTTTTGAAGCAGTTCCTTGGGATCTTGTTTATGGAACCTGTTTCCCTCCATTTTCCCACTTAGGCCAGCACACCTCTATCAACTAGGGAAGCATCTGTATCCATATTTCCAGTTCTTAATGTAATATATATACCAAGAGAGATGAAGTAGGTATACTGGAGCGTGACCCCATTGTGCTGTATCTTCTGTAGGTATCCTGTATTGACTGGGAGTGTTTCCTTTGTCTCAAAAACAGCAGAAAGGAACCACTCCCCACCATGCTGCCTGCTTTATGGATGGGTAAAGACAGAGGGGACATGTCACATGTACAGCTTCACCATATTTGTTTGCTGGGCAGAAATTCCCCTGAGGAGAGGTCTTCTCATATTTAAGTCCCTTAGCCTGGCTTGGGCTTGAGCTAAAACTAGTAAATGAATTGTCAGTATAACCTCAAAACACACCGAATACTGGAATCGTATGTATGTATGTGTGTGTAGATGCTAATCGTGCTCATTGTAAATTAATTAAGCAGTAGAAAAAATACAAAGGAATAGAAAATCACCCCCAAAATCACACCATCCAGAAATAACTGCTGTTTTCATGAGAGGACCATCATTGTTACCATAACAGAACATAGATGAAGCAAGAGATATGTTAAATGGCCTTATAGTTACGCTAAGTTCTTTTATACTATTTTAACAAGTAAGTAAATGGTATTTTTAATGTTAAAATACACTTAATTAAGCAGGAGATAAAGAACTTAAAATGAGTGATGAAAGATGGCTGAACTTCACATGCTTACTCACCTCACAAGATATTTTTTATCTTAAAGATTCCTCTGAAGTTAAAATGATATCTGAATGCATTGTGTTCAACCATAACTTCATTTATATTTTTTGTTATATGGTTATATATTTATATGGTTTATATTTAGCCTCTTATTTGTTTTACTCAATATCATTTGGCTTCTTACCATTTCAAAGGAGGAAATTAGCTGTCCTATTATGTCTCTCTCTTCTCCTTTTTTCCTCCTATAATTTTACTTCTGTATTATTTTTTTATTGTCAAGATTTATAATATGTTCCGTAATTCTAATTCCCAGAGCGGTCTAAACTTAGTTCTATATTTAAATGAGATAGGTTTATTTAATTATTTGACCATAGTTTTTCTATTACATACTTTTTATTTTGATTAATCCCTTTCTATCTTCATTAAGTGATGTTTCCAAGAAGGTCTTATAGATGCTGTTCCATATAACTGAGGATACCCATGTCTTCCTTTCCTTGTTTTCAATTTATTTTGTTATTTCCCTACTTTCATGTACCATCATCTTTTCCTCCTTTTCGTCCTGCACAAAATATTTTTGTATTTATTATATTGTTTACTTTTTAAATCAAATATCATATTGTCTGTGATACATAATAAGTGAATTCTATTTGGCTCCTACACTACCTTATCTGAGACCTTTTTTTGTTTTCTCTATGGAACAGTGGTTTGAAGGCTGAGCATTCTACTTTGTCTACTGTCCTGGGACAAGGACATAAAGCAAAGAAGAGAGGTCATCTGAGTTTCTGTGCAGCCTCTGTTAAAGGTTACACACCCTGCTTTCCTTCTAAGGTTTTATCAAAGACTCTGTACCAAGATTTAGTGCAGGCAGTCAGGATGAGATACCATTCTAAGGAAAAGATTCCCTGGAGCCTGAAATAGCTTGCCTGTTAATTCTCAGCACCCCCTACTCTCTCTCCTAAGCCATTTCAAGGATAACTACTCAGTGTGTCCCCTCCTCCTGTCAGAAAAGATGAGGGTAGTTGGCTTAGGTCATTTCATTCCAGATTTGGAGATGTTCATTATTGGTGAAAAAGAACACCCAGGATTTGATGATTCACCAATACTGCTTCTGGAGAGAAGGCAGTCTGTATCATGATCTTTTATTTCTTTAGAAGATCCATTTTGAAGTTTTATGGTAAGAAATCATAACCCTTTCCTTGTTTTGTTGCTACTAATGATTTTTTTTTAATTTAAGGAGGTATTTTATTATTGTTATTGTTTACTGAGGTAGATATTAGGCAAGAGTAAGTCTGATTTTGGCCATGATTGGACTTTCCCACTGACTGAGAACAACTATAAAACCTACCCGAAACATACTGCTTAGAAGCATTGGAAAACAACCTGACAGAGGGGAATGCACTTAGGTTTATCCCCACAGTCACCCAAGTTTTCTCCCTGGCAGCATTTTAAGGGCCCTGGTCCCTGAAAGTGGGGCCCAGACAGCAGTGAGATCAGAGTTCAGGGCTACTAATGCAGCCAGGTTCAGCAGGTTAAAGTGTTGCAGACGATAGCCACAGAGAGACAACTCCAGATATTTGCACAGAAATGTCTCTAGGACCTTGGTCATTTCCTGGACTGTGTGTTGTCTGATGCGTCTCTTGGAGCCCTAGTAAAAGGGCAGCTGCCTGGGGTCTGAAAGCTAGGTGGGGTTTCAAAGACCTCAGAGTCCTCAGAAGGACACTGAAGTTGAGCCTACTCAGAGTTCAGAGTAATTTCTGAACATCTTGGACTTTCAGCTGAGGACTCAGAAAGATTATATTCTAGGAGTGAAGAACATGCTGTGGGAATAAGGGCAATAGTCTAGGAGTAATGGCAAATCTGACCCTCCCTAGAACAAAGATTAAAATGAAGAGCTGACATGGACAACCTAATCCACCAGTAAATTAACTGCCTGCCAAAACAAAACTCAACACTATGAAGAAAGATAATGTAATCCAGAGCCTCTGTAACTATCATCTATAATGTCAAGCATCCTGTATTAGTTTGCTTGGGCTGCCATAACAAAATACCACAGACTGGGTAACTTAAACAACAGAAATTTATTTCTCACAGTTCTGGAAGCTGGAAAATCCAAGATCAAGATTCTGGCAAAATAGATTTCATTCTGAGGCCGTTCTTCCTGGCTTGGAGGCAGCTGCCATTTTACTGTAAGCTCACATGACCTCTTCTTTGTGCCTGTAGAAAGACAATGAAAAGTCTCTGGTATCTTTTCTTATGAAGACGCTAATCTTATCAGATTAGGGTCCCACCTTTATGACCTCATTTAACTCCAAATACAGTCACATTGAGGGTTAAGGCTTCAACATAACAATTCGGGAGGGTCAGAAACTTCCAGCCCATAACACATACAATAACAACTACTAGGTCAGCAGGAAAAAATTACCAATAATAAAGAGATAAAAGCCAATAGCTATACAATACCAGATGACCTAAAGTGAGTAGGCAAGAACTTCAAAATTTCTAAGATTATTGTGCTAGGAATGATGGACAAAAGTAGACAAAAACATAAAATATTTATCTGTTTCATCCATTTGTATATTTCAACAATAAAAAAAATAGATGCTATAAAAAAGATCCCCCCTACAAAAAAACTTTTTGGCTTTATTAATCCTGTCTTCTGATCTTTCCATCTACTGCTAAACCCATTGAATGAATTCTTAATTTCAGGTATTATATTGTGTAGTTCTAAAGTCAAAGATATGCCATTAGAAAATATCCAAAATGAACCACAGAGAAAAAAAACAAAGGGAAAGACCACAACAGAACATGAGAAATGTAAAACATGGTAAAAAGGTCTAACACATATGTAGTTAGAGCTCTAGAAAGAGAAGAAAGAAAGAATGAAATACAAGCAATAGTGGAAGAAATAATGCCTAAAACTTTTGAAATCTGGTGAAAAATAGCAATCTTCCAATTCAAGAGCTCCATGAACCTCACTCAAGATAAAAAGAAAACTATACTTAACCACATCACAGCAACTTACTGAAAACCAAGTTACAGAGAAAATATTAAGGTCAGCCAGGAAGACAAACAAACAAACAAACAAACAAAACAAAACAAAAAAACAAAAAAAAAACATTATTGCAAAGGAAAAAAAAAGAATGAGCAGTAACTTCTTAACATAAACTAACAAAGACATAAGATGATGTAATGACATCTTTAAAGTGCCAAACTAGAATCCTATATTTACTGAAATAAATCACTCTCAGGCAAACAAAATTTGCCAGCAAAACAATGGGAAAAAAAAGATTCCAGATGGAAGTATAAAAATTCAAGTAGTTATCAGCAACATTAGATAAGGCAAATATATAAGCAAAAATAAATAAATGAATATTGACCAATAAAATCTACAAGCATTATGATGTCTCGTGGGTTTAAAAGAATATCTAAAAGAAAAATATGTGACAATAGCAAACAGATGGGAGAGTTTAAGCAAAGTTACACTGTTACAAAGTTCTTCCGTAATTTGAGATGTGGCAAAATTAGTAATTTATGATATACTACTAATTTTAGAATGGATTTTGCAGTTCCTAGGAAAACACTAAAAGAATCCAAAAATATACTAATAGAGAGGATAAAATAAAATTAAAATACTTTATTAATAGAAAAGAAAGCAGGAGAAAAGGAATAAAGGAACAAATAGATGGCACAAATGGATAGCAAATAATTAGTAGTAGACTTAAATCCATCTATCTCAGTAATTATATTAATTGTAAATGTATTATATACTCTAATTAAATGACAAAATTTGTCAGACTGAATTAAAATGAGGCAAAAAAATATATATATATATATATTTTTTTTTACAAAAATAAAAAAAAAACACCTTAATGACATAGGTAGACTGAGACTTAAAAACAAAAGAAAGGAAAATGTGTGCCGTACTTAAATACTACTCAGAGGGCAAGGGCAATTTTCCAACTGAGCTTTATTCCATACCGTTACTTACATGAAAGTCAGCCCAAAGCCCATGTTCTCAATCATCACGCTTCACCACTTTTATAATAGTGGTGGGTTCATCTCTCTGAGAAAGATTTCCCCACCATGGTCAATGTGGATTCCCTCCATTCTTCTTTCCTACTGTCAGTTCTCCAGCTGGTGCTATACTGAGCATGACCACAGGAATATTAAGAATGACCATGTTTAGAGAAAAACAAGCTAGGGCTAATGCCCTGTACCTCTTTTGCGTAGGATTCTCACCCTGAATCCTCATCCCTGCCGTGATGGACAGGGATGTTGTAACTACATCTCCCTTTATTAGGAAAGAGAGAAGACAGTGAATGTCCATATGAGGCTGCAAAAGCAAGTTTCTAATTCATCAGATTTTTGAACCATAACCCCTGAACTAAATTTAGCTTTCAGGAGTTCATCTCTGTTAACTATTTTTCCAGATCACTGCAGATTAAATTTTCCTAGCAGAATTGGAATTCTTATTGAATTCTTATTGCTTTCACCTTTACAGATATCTGACTGAACAGTAGTGTGAGAGAGGGAGAGAGAGAAAAAGGTAAGGGGTATAAATGAGTGGGCAGGGCATTCACTCTGAATGCAATTTAATTGCTACTACAGTTATATAAGCTGGACTCAAAGAAATTAATACATTCAAATGGAATAGTAAAAAATTTTATTGGAAGTTAATACTGTTCAGTTGATATCAGATGATCTTTACTTCATAAACTGGCAGGAAATTAGAAACATTCGTGGAGTTCTGACAACGTGTGGGACCTGAACTGACATATTAATCATAAAAATCGGCCTACCACAGAGGTAATATGAAAAGTTAAATTTGTTTACATGGGAAGGGAGCCTGGGTGGCTCAGTCAGTTAAGCGTCCCACTGAATCTCGGCTCGGGTCATGGTCTCACAGTGGTGAGATCGAACTCCTCGTTGGGCTCCATGCTGATAGCACAGAGCCTGCTTAGGATTCTTTTTCTTCCTCTCTCTCCACGCCTCCCCCATACTCACTCTCTGTCTCTCTCTCTCAAAATAAATAAACATTTTTTAAAAAATTTGTTTATGTAGGAAAGTCCACATGGTTTTTCACTTTCTGACGTTGCCTTAATGATACATGAAAACAATTCTGAACTGAAACATTCTTTAAGCCTCACAAACTAGGATGGAGTAATCAAACATATGATCGGTGATTAAAAATAACGCTAAAAAACCATATGCACCAGGGTCCTTTTCCTAGCTGCTCTGTCTCCTATATAGGGTTGAAAGAAGACACTATTCTTCAATGAAATGGTAATTTTATGCATAAGATGGCTGTGGACTGCAATGAGAAAAAGTGAAGTAGGAAAGTGGGTGAGTAGGGGTTGAAGGCTTAAGAACATCTCACCAGCTACTAAAAATTCTAAAGCTCAACCACAGTCACCCACTGATTTAGATAAGCAGCTAACTCAGAGAAAACTGTAGAAGTTGAAAAATGGTACAATTTTTGGGTGTTGTGTGGAAAACGATTTGACAATAAATTATATTTAATATAAAAAATAAAAATAAATAAAAAGTAGACAAAAAAAGAAAAGTAGTACAATTTTTTCACCATCCCTCCACTACTTCTAGCACAGTTCCTGGCACTGAGGGAATTCATTTTTGTTATTTTTGAACAAAATAAGTGAAATAAAAGAAAACATGTATATAATCTCTAAATAATTAATATAAATAAATACATAGTAATTTCTGATTTAATATGTCAACTGGTTACTTGTCCCTGGCTAAGCATCTCTGAAATTGCAAGTAAAATATGTAACATAAGAATTCATAAAGATGAAAACTCACACTAACACCAAAACCTAAAGCAGCACTTAAAACCAACCACTTTAACAGTTTAGGATATATTCTTCCACTGTGTATGATGTACCCAAACATAAACACAGACACCCCAAAACATACATTTTTAAAAAATGGGGGCGCCTGGGCGCTCAGTTGGTTAAGCGTCCGACTTCAGCACAGGTCACGATCTCGCGATCTCGCGGTCCGTGAGTTCCAGCCCCGCGTGGGGCTCTGGGCTGACAGCTCAGAGCCTGGAGCCTGCTTCCAATTCTGTGTCTCCCTCTCTCTCTGCCCCTCCCCCGTTCATGCTCTGTCTCTCTCTGTCTCAAAAATAAATAAACGTTAAAAAAAATGTTTACATATTGGATTATAATCTACAAATTATTCATTTTCTCACTATAGTTTAGAGATCTTTTCACATCACCACCTATGTCTGTGCCTCGCTGATTTCAACTATGTCACGGTATTCAGGTACTATTGTACCAAATATAATGTGTACATTTAACCACATAAGGAATACATCTTAAAGCAAGGAATACTACATATCATCTTTTAAAAATGCAATAAACCGATATACACTGACATAAAGATATTTCCAACAAGTAAACAAGGCACAATATATAAAATATGATATCATTTATGTCAAAAAGCCAGAGAGTATAATTTCTATGTGTATACACACACATACACACACCACTTTATAGGAAACGTATGAAGAATATGAAGCTAACAGATGAAAGCAGGCACCTCTGGGGAGGTATCTAGGGTTGGTGTAGGTAGATAAAGGTGGTGTTAGGCTTGTCTGTAGGGTTTTAGTTTGTTTTATTTGGTTTATCTTATTTTTATTTATTTGTTTATTTATTTTAAGTAGTCTTCACACCCAGCACAGAGCCCAACACAGGGTTTGAACTCATGACCCTGAGTTCGAAACCTGAGCTGAGATCAAGGGTCAGACGCTTAACTGACTGAGCCTCCCAGGTGCCCTCATTTAGTTTATCTTATAATGAAGATATAGGTGTTGTATTAGTTAGAAAATAAAAATTATACTTTCCTTTAAAAATCAAGAAAACATTAACCGAAAATTAGTACATGTATTCTGGACATGGTTGGAAAAGCTTGACAAGGAAAATTGGTTCATCAACGCAAAAATGAGTAAATAGGCGGATTCTGGAGAGGTATATCTCTTCTATGAATGCTGCCAAGAATCTTCATGCACTTTTCTCCAGTGGTTCTGAGTAGTATATTTTAGCCAGCTTGCTCATGAAGGGTGATGATGGGAAAGCATTAACGTAAGCTGAACGATGCGGTCATTCCTGTCAAACACTGAGACTGGGAAGGCCACAGCCATGCTGCCATAGGTCCAGCTGGTCCCGGCCGTATCAGTGCTACCACGGGGCTGAAGTCATATTCAAAAGGCTTACATTTAAAGCCTGCTTCTAGCAAAGTCACCTTTAGGTTGCCTTGTGGAAGGTACCCCTTTTTAAATTTCACACATAGTTAGTCTTTATTCCTTTTTTCTTTTTCTTTTTTTTTTCTTTAGCCAGATAGTAATCTTGGGAGATAATATCGCTGGAGCTTGTTGAAAAGCAAACACCAAAACTGACAACTTTTTAATAGACACAGAGCTCAGAATTGCAAACACACAAGTAAAACTCTATTTCTAGGTGCTTACCAAAAATGCTAGAAAAAAGCAATTTCCTTTACATTTTAGTAACTTGAAGATCTGTAATTAAAGTGGGCTTTTAACTAATACAAAAACTGAGCATTCTTTCATTCTGATACAAAGAAGGGATTGTCACATCTTTGAATGGAACAAGAATAATCTAAGATTGGCAAAAGAGCATCAGTAGAGTCTGGGTTATGTAATGAAATAAATCTGGAACCAAGGAGCAGGGAGTGGTTCCCCCAGCTGCCACAAAGGCTTTTATGAGTTCTCTAATGGGGATGAATTGTAATGCCAAGAGAGGATCGTGCAGCAGGAGCAAGCGTATATAATTATTCCTGAGTTCACAACATAAAGCGATCATTCTCACATTACATATTCTTGTCTTTGTTATAAAGTCTTTTTTTTTTAATGTTTATTTATTTTTGAGAGAGAGAAAGTGCGAGCAGGGAGGGGCACAGAGAGAGGGGGACAGAGGATCTGAAGCGGGCTCTGTGTTGACAGCAGAGAGAGCCCGATGTGGGGTTTGAACCCACGAACCATGACATCATGACCTGAGCCGAAGTCGGACCCTTAACTGACTGAGCCATGCAAGTGCCCCATGTCGTAAAGTCTTAAGTTAAAGTTAGCCTCCTCAGAAGTTCTAGACTGGGTAGACTCCACCTTGCCATTTTGTGAAGATTCTGCAAATTAAGTAAGCAGACCTCTTACTATATATGTTTTTAATTTTAACACTTCAAAAAATAGTTGTATCTTGCATCATATAGTCTGATGCCTGAGGACAAACAAGATATTCAGAGGCTTTCAAGTGTGCCAATCTTCGCTGGTACAAGAGGAGGGGAATGAATATCTGAAAAAAATTCTTATAGCATGAATCTATTCTTACAGCATTCTATAAGGAGCTACAGAAACATTTGCCTAACATTAACTGATTTGCCACCCCAGCCAGAGGACCTTGGCAAGGACGGAGGTTAGAAAGACCTGGCAGGACAAGCCAAGGTGGAAATATACAAATGTTAAAGCCTAGGGAGTTGTCAAATGAAAGAGGCATAGATAGGCAGGTTTAATTAAAGTCAAACTATAGAAGCAGGAATTGGGGACCAGGACACAAGCAGAAACAAAAGCTGGTAGGAACTAAATAAATAAATACATCTGTTTTGACAATTGTTTATTTAGGGATTTCCATCTCGTTTCCCGCCGTCTCCCAGATGCCCAAGCCCGGCTCGCTCTCCACTGCAGTGATACCGTGAGCCCTGTTCTCCAGTGGAAAATGTGCATCATTCAGCTCCATCTGTCCTCCTTCCCTCACTGTTTACCTCTATCAAGTGTACCTGTCTGATTGATGTCTGGTGCTCTTAGATTCTGGCTGGGAGACAGAAGCAGTTTGATCAATGAATTCCTGCCAGGTGTTAATTGGGGCAATAGCATCATGAAAAAGGTCAAGAGCGGCCTAGGTTGGAATAGAGGCTTTGCCATTTGACAATAGCTACGTGCCTGGGCAGTAGGTAGTCATACCTGTAAAATGAGGACAATAATGATTGTTTTAGAAGGTTCTTGTGAGGACTGCATTGGATAAGTTACAACATGAGCTATGAGATGGTGACAGTATTCAATTTCTTTTTGGAGGGGCAGAAACCAGAGCTAGAATTTCAAGTGGTTAATAAAGTTTTCTGTTTTTAGAGATGGAGACACCAGTGGGGCAGATGCCTTCTTTTCTAGGATGAACTGCATATAAGAGTCCTTTTGAATTATGTTGATAGTAACCAGGGCATTGTTTTAAGGAAAAAATACCAAGAGAGGAGTTTGTTTATTTGTTTATATGTTGTGAGTTTATTTGTTTCTGTCAGTCATGAGCCTGAGCTTTAGCTACTCCTTAGGGAACATAAAGAATCATCCCCCCCCCCCGCCCCCTCACAGATCTCTTTGCATCCATGAATTTAAAATAGAGGCAAATGGGGTCTTTAGAGAATGTCCTGATGAACTAGACCTCATTCTTTTTATTTTTAAAGTTTATTTATTTATTTTGAGAAAGAAAGAATGCAGGAGGGACAAAGAGAGAGGGAGAGAGAGAAAATCTCAAGCAGGCTCTACACTGTAAGCATAGAGCCTGATGTGAGGCTCAAACCTATGAACCATGAGATGATGACATGAGCTGAAATCGAGTCTGACGGTTAACCGACTGAGCCACCCACGTGCCCCTAGACCTCATTCTTTTTGAAGTTGAAAGTTATTGAGCCTGACTGATGGGTCTCTGAGGTCTCACAGAGGCTACCAGCTTCTAAGGTAAAGAAGGATCACCAGGCTCTTGAGTTAAAACACTGTAAAGAACAAGAAAGTCTGGACTGACTGCCTGAACTCAAAACAGGTGCCTCACCTGTGAGATGAGGCAGCTGCTTTGAGGCACAGTGTGGAACTGGGCAAGAAGTAAAATCTCCAATGATGAGATCACGGTTCCCAATCTTGGGAAGCTGTCAGCAGACTGGTGAGACAGTGGAATTAGGCGGGGATTGATGGAGTTGGCTTCATAGTATCTAATATTCCATGAACAGATTTTGAATATAAACTGGAAGCCATTTCTGGTCACTTAGCTATTAAAGGACCCTAGGGCAATTGAGAATATTTCCCAAACCAGGTTCCTCTAGGAAAGAATAAAGCAGTAGTCTCAGTTTAGTTTGGTGATTTGTATATGACTTTGAACATTTGTGTCAGGTATTAGGTGCAAGTAATAGAAGCTGGATAATATCCGAAAGGCAGACAATAAGGTTAAGGTGTTATCAAAGGAACTCTAGTTATCTGCTTAGGAAGAGGTCTTACAGGGTAGCATTACCTTCTGACTTATAATAAACCGTGGTCTGGTTTACTGATATGGGCTCTCAGAATTGATTGATTTCATCTGACTTGAGTTATTCAAAATCAGCAAGAGATTAAAGTATATAATCAGGTGACTAATTAAATTTTAATAGTGTGCATCAATTTTTTGTGAATGGAAACTCTGTGTTCCCCACACCCTGTTTCCTGTATGTCTGGAAAGTACAATAATATTCATAGGACTGTAAATAATATAAAATTGGCACAAAAGAAAATTTCATCTGGAGTAGACCATGGCAAATTGTATTCCTTCTTTTATAATTTTTAGTTACATTTTATATTATTTTATTATTAAATTGTAGAAAAGGTACCAGTTGTGCATGTGCAATGGGAAGAATTTCTCAATATATTTGAAATCCACCATACACGGGGCACTTGGGTGGCTTAGTCGGTTGGGTCTCTGACTCTTGATTTCAGCTCAGATCATGACCCCAGGTTCATGGGATGGAGCCCTGCATCAGAGCATGGAGCCTGCTTGGGATTCTCTCTCTCTCTCTCTCTCTCTCTCTCTCTCTCTCTGCCCGTCTCCCCACTTGCTCTCTCTCTCCCTCGAAAATAAATTTTAAAAAATTAAAAAGAAATCTACCATACACACAGAAAAAGGGACCCAGCTTCTCTTCCTCTCCTTTACTCTTTTGTTCTCTTTTTCTAGAGAGGATACAATTAATTTAATTAGGCAGTTTGGTACTAAATTATCAAATTCCAAACCCTGTTTGGAGTTAAAATACTTTTGAAAATCCACCCCTCATTCAGTTATAGAAAATCTGTTGATTTCTTCTCATAGCCATTAATTTACTAGTATGGATTTCACTTGTTTGACTCCTAGAGGGAAAAATTATTTTCCTTATTCCTAAATTTTCCATGGGACATCTTGGTGGCACTTGCAGACAGAGGAGGCTTGTTGTGGTCACTCCGTGACATAAAGGCTGGATACTTACTTTAGAATTGTTCCTTTTCTGTGGCATGTTTCACTAAGCAGACCTATATTATGGGGTATAATCATTAAATGTCTAGAGAATCCTTTAATGTCTATAGATTCATTAAATGTCTAATTAATCTATAGACAGTATAGAGTTCTATATCCTACAAATAAGCTCAGAATTTAGAGTGCCCATCCTTCTCCCCTGTGCTAAAGATCAGGGATGCTGGTGCCCCTGGCCTCAGTCCAGAGTCTACCTTGCTGCCTCCTGCTGTCACATAACTATGATTCTGAATCTTCAGCTTTCGAGAAACACTTTTGAGAATTTGGCTTTCATCATTCTCCTTTACCTAGAAGCAGTCCATAAGGAATGACTTTCCATCTTAGGAGACTAGAGTATTCCTTTTCCACAAAGTTTTCACTGCTATGATGAGGGAGGTTTTCCACTGTCCCTTCCACTGTTACAGTGAAGGGAGGCTTTCGCCCATGTGAAATTCTCCAGCTGCCTTGGGGAGATAAGAGTCTGAGATTTGGGTGCCTCCTGAGAGATATTGTCCATTACTGATCTAAACCCTCACTTTATAGTGAAGTGACCTTCACTTTAGAGCTACTTATTAAGTAATGGATGTATCCTCAAGCCCATCCTATAGGGATTAAAACCATCACTTGATGCCTTCCAAGCTTTTGCTTTTAATATATTATGACAACATACTTACATTATTTTTGGCTCAGGGAATAGTTTATTTGTGAGTTAATTGCAAGGATTTGTTAACAACAAGAGTGGAATATGGAACTATTTAAATTTGAATTTTCATCCCTGCATTAGATAAACACCGTAAAGTTTTTAAGAGTGGTTTGTTTCCACATGTTGATATAAAACAGCAGGCTTAAAATCTGAAATACAAGATAACAATCAGCTTAAAATAATTGCCTGCTTCTTTTAACCATGGATACTCTCTTGCTCCACAAGCAAGAAAAAGCTTAGGATAGATGAACTGATACACAGTAAATTAGAATCTTTAAATTAATATATTCAACCTAACCAGGAGGCATATATGCATTACTCTCATTTTAAAGATAAAGGGGGAAAAAAATAAGTGATTTGCCTCTTCTGGCCAGCAAGTCAGAGCAACCAGCCAGGAGAGGAGTTCCTATAAAGTTGTCACTGAGACACATTGCTCTTATTAGAATGCAATAGGCTTCCAGGTGATTAACATCCTCAGACTATAACAACTAGATCATCACCTTCATATTGCCCACATGCACAAAAACAATAATCTCTAACATTCAGATAGCCCTTTTATGATGTTTTCATTTCTCCCACTCTACCCTTAGCTTCCTTTTAGAGATAAGCAAAGGGACGCACAAAGAGTACCTTGTCCAAATTTACGAAGTTAGTAATTATTAGATAATACTTAGTTTTATATATATATATATATATATATATATATATATATATATATTTAAAATGGAATATGAATTTTTTTTTATAAAATATGTTTGGTCACTTAACCTTTTGCTTCTGGGTTATCTATATCATTTATTTATTTCACAAACATTGAGGCTCTAATATCCCCAAGGTACTGTGCTGGATTCTGAGGATATGTTAGGGAATAATACAGACACAGTTCATTTCCTATAGAATTTATAATATGTTGGGGAAAGGCAGTTGTTAAACAAGTTTTGATTCTTATGAAACACTTTCAAGGAGTTTTATTCACACTTGCACCCACATTATTCACAGATACAGTATGTATCTTTCCACTTGCTTGTTGTGTTCTACAACATACTGGTAGACTCAGGTACACTGGGCATTAATTGGGTGTTAACTTCTCTGAAAAAAAGAAGACTCATCAATTGCACGTAAAGAGGGCCGGTGGTGGTCAAGGGGCAGGGTTTGAAATCAATATTCCAGAGGTTCAGTGAAATGGGTAAGTTCTGAGGCTGAATTCCTATGCAAGGCCTAGAGGAGTGAACTTGAGCAAGAATATCAAAGATTCTTGGGAACTGCCCAAGGCTGGAAAGGGAGGAGGAGTACACTGGGACCAAATACAGCAAATGCAGGGGCAGGTCTCTATGTTATATTCAGTAGAGGAGGGTGAGAGGCGGCCAAGGCAGCATCAGAAGCAAAGGCCATAGTGAATCTCAAAAGGACAGCTGTGGCCCAGAAAGTGAGCTGGCTTGCAGATGCTGCCATTAGTGGGGCTCCAGACTTCCCTAAAGAACCTTCTCTGGGGCTATTTTTCTAGTCCAAGAGAGAAGAGTATTTCCTGATAGTGGCCATCTCTTGATGCAACTAGGAGTCAAATGAGATACTCTTGTAATTCCAACGAATTTAGAAGGGGGAGAAGCAATCTTGTTTGTTCTTCCTAGAAGAAAAATCCTCTCCTCAGTAAATATTCACTTTTGTTGAATAAATATTTTATTAACATGATTAGAGAAGATCCAAGACTCTCAAAAGACAAGTTGGGTAACAATGGCGTGTTGATAAGCTGCTTTTTAAGGAGAGTGGGGGATATGGGTAAAATGGGTGAAAGTGGTCAAAAGATACAAACTTCCGGTTATAAAATAAGTCCTGGGGATGTAATGCATAGCATGGTGACTATGGTTAATAATACATGCATTGTATACTTGAAATTACTAGCAGAATAGATCCTAAAAGTTCTTATCACAAGAAATGTGATGGTGATGAATGTTAACTCAACGTATCACGGTGATCATTTTGCACTATATACAAATATCGAATCATTATGTTGTATTCCTGAAACTAATATAACATTATATGTCAATTATATTTCAATCTAAAAAAAAAAAGGAGGGTGGGTCCATTTACCCTGAATAGTTCTTTACGTGAGATCATTTAAGTTTTGGATAAAATCTGAATATGTTGGGACAGTAGAAAATAATTTAGAAATGTATGGGGGAAACATCAAAAAGTGAAGACACTTATTGGCTGATAGCTAACATATCACTCTTGTAGGAAAAAAATGTAATGGTGATCATTGTTTGCTATGAGGTATATAAGTAAATTCGCTCTTTTATTCCCCCAATTAAAAATTTCATTGCTCTTTAATGCTACTCTGATGTGCATTTGACTTTGGAGTGCATGACCAAGTACCGAGTGTTCATTAGAGCTGGTACAGAAAAAACTATGGGCTATCCTATGGAAAGCCGTATATGGGTGACAATATTAATAATAACAGATGCCACTTAGATGCTACTATGCCTAATGCTTTCTTTATGTTACCTTGTTCAATTTAATCTTTATCCCGACTCTTTGATTTAGTGTACATCTATGGTTTTAATTGCCTTGGCCTTTAATTGACACATATCACTACTTCTTCTCATCTTCCATTAGCAAACCTTAGTTACGTGGTAACACCAGATGTAAAAGAGCTGGGAAATGCAATCCCTCCTGGACAGCCTCTTTCCAGTAATAACCTTGCTCTTTGAAAATGAGAGCACACGTTTGATAGCCAGACCACCATACCAGCCATATCAACTAGATAGGTAGTATCCCCTCATGTAGCGGAGAAAGGTGAGTCATTTCCTCAATGCCACACAAACAGAAGTGGAAGATCTTGCTCCATGCCAGATATTTTTGTAGACGTTTAATGCGTTTGTTTTTCATTTAAATTTAAGGCAAAGATTCTTTAAGTGAAATGAGTTCGATGAAGCAAAATTAAGATGGCTGCCCAACTACTAGAATTAAGACAACAGAAAACCGTTAAAAGGAAGAAACTTTTTAGGTAAGGGCCAGGAATGACCTCCAAGGTACATTGTTACATGAAGAGGAAACAGTAGGTGAATATGATACAATTTGTACTTAGAAAAAAATTCTCTTCCAACCATGCATGAGTTCTCATACATCCATTGTCTGTCTCTGGAAGGAGGATACTTGGTACAGTGGTTTCCTCTGGGGAAAGGAACCGAGGCTTGGAGAGATATTTACCTTTCATTATGTACTCATTTCTGCCTTTTTAATATTTTATTATGTTCAAGTAATTCTTGTAAAAATTCTAAATTTAAGTAAAACCACAAAAAGTATCAGGAGACAACATAACCTTTTGAGAATTGCTGTTCTTTTGACAGATTGGAGAAAACTCCTTAGTGCTGACCTTCCTCCCACACTCTTGGCAACCATCAGTAGCCTGCAAGTCTATCATTCCTGACTCCTTTGGACTTGAAACTGTAGTGACTCCTGAAAACCTTAGGGAACATTGCCCCTGGTCCCGTTGCTAATAAACAACTCTTTGACATGGTTCTGCTTCCCCATTTCCTGGAAATTGAGCCATCCAGGTCGACTAAGCACCAACCAACCCCCCCTCAAATTTACCACTTGTGCCTGGATCTACTCTCCCGAGCCTGAAAGTCTAGCCAAACTTTCTGGATGACTGGTCCTGGTGCAGCACGCATGGAGAAAATCTGCAGCAGCCAGCCAAGATGTGTGGTTGGTAAAGGAGAGAGTTGAGAACAAAGAGTAGTGAAATTTCAAATGTGTATGTGTACAATGAAGGGTTTTAAAGAAACAGAGAATTTTTTTTCTAATTCATGTTTATTGGAACAAATTATTAGTAATTTTTATGCCAGCTCTCTAGTTAGATCAAGCTCTACTGTGACCAGAACTGATTTTCACAAACATGAAAGCAGGTGCAAACAACTTAAAAATAGCCTTGAATGGCAATGATAACTGTTCTGTGTGATCAAGAAAGCACATCTTTGTGCCAGAAAGTCCCTTTCCTACTTGGCAAGGTCCTAAATACCACTGCTCATGAAAAGAGTTGATGCATTAGTTGGAATTTCTAGGATTCCAATGTTTAAAATTGTTTACTGATGTTTAGAAAATGCTAAAAATTATCTTTCAGTTCAAGATGGCTTCACAGACAATAATTGTTGTTCTGGTGATACATTAAATGTTCAAGGGCGCGTGGGTGGCTCGGTTGGTTAAGAGTTCAACTTTCCATTTCAGCTTAGGTCATGGTCTCACAGGTCGTGAGTTTGAGCCTGTGTCAGGCTTTGTGATGACAGAGAGGAGACTGCTTGAGATTCTCTCCCTTTTTCTGTCTCTGCCCCTCTCTGCCTCTTTCAAAAAATAATAAACATTTTTTTTAATGCTGGTTAAATACTTTAGGCTTACTTTTGAGTCTCTTTTCCTTTTTTTTTTTTTTTTCAGGGAGAGAACCCAGCTAAGCAAATGTAGACATTAATCCTTAATCCTAACAGCTAAATTTCCCTTTAAGGCCACAAATGTTGTCTCTACTAGAAGTTCAAATAATTTAAACTACAAAGTCAAAACAAAATTTATAATTGAAAGTGTTTTAGAGCATAGGCTGTATTAGGATAAGTGATACCACATTCTTCAGAGAGAACATGATGCCTTGCTTAGAATAAAGATGGAGAACATATTCATTGGACTTTCCAGACATTTTCAAATTTTTCATGCTGTTTGGAGCATGGTACACATTACATACATTCTTTAACGTGTTTGTATATTCACACATGCCAGACAAACATTTCTAAGATTATTGATTTTTAAATGTATGTGGACAGTAAAAAAAAAAAGTCAGTATACAATATGTTTATTCTTGTTAGGTCTAAAAATGGACATCTCAGCTCAAATGTCAACTTTTTAGAGAAAGAGAAAGCAATTATGTTCTAGCGTTTAGATGTGGGAATGAAAAGGAATACAAGCTGCTTTCCTAACTTTTTTGGTTGGTTGGTTGGTTAATTGGTTTTTTGTTTTTGTTTTCATTTTTGGCTTTTTTATTGGAATTTTCTTCCTTGCCCCACAACACTTTAAAACGGAATTGTGCTCCCTGGTGCTTTCCATTTATTAGACTTTGTTACTGATCAAACAACCTGAAAGCAATTTACTTCTATTTCAAAGGTCATTTCATGATATTTTGGTTCACCAAGGCTTTTAATCTTATTATAAATTACAGTACATCCCAACATTAGCTAATGGATTTATGTCTGTCAAGAAACAGCAAAAACAAATTTCATCTCTGGTAGAGAAAGACCCACCATGGTAACACTTTGCTTTTTCCTCTTCAAAATGCCGTCATATACCACCATCCATTTTTCCCCTCATCTCTGTCTGTATCCCTTCTTGAACTCCTTTGCAAGTTCCTTCTTTATCTTACATCTGAAGACTGGCACTTCTTGGAGCTGTTATGTGGGCCCCGCATTCTTTTCTCCCCCGCCCCTTTCTCTCTCTCTCTTCCTAAATTTTCTCAGGCAGTCCTATAGTTTAAACACTATCTCCATGCAAATGATACCTACATTTGCATAATACTATAATAACTGTAAAGTTTCTCCCCTCTGGGTAGGGGTCTAAAGCCTGAGAGCAACACAATACTACTCAAGGACCTCCACACCCCAGAGAAGAGGCTGACGCCACATGGGGGGAGTGGGGTCATGCTGAGGGGTAGGAAATGAGTACGAGTAGCACTAGCCTGTTGCCTGCCCTCAGAATCTAAAAGGAAGACAGCAGATCCACTGGGAGGTTGCAGCTGCCAATAGCATGGGTTTCCTTGGAGGAAATTGTCAGGGTGCTGTGCGTGCGCCCCCAGGTACTCCACCCAGTGGTGAAGGAGGAGAAAACACCTCCTCACCTTTGTTTTCCAGTAAGTTTAGTTAGCAACCATCATCTCATATAGAAAGAAAGAAGGAAAGAAAAAGAAAGAAGGAAAGAAAGAAAGGAAAGAAGGAAGAAAAAAGGAGAAAGAAAGGAAAAGATAAAGACAGAAAAGGAAAAAGAGGAAGGGAAGAAGGGAGGAAGGAAAAGAAAGAAAGAAAGAAAGAAAGAAAGAAAGAAAGAGAGAAAGAAAGAGAAAGGGAAAGGGAAGGAGGGAGGAAGGAAGGAAAAGGAAAAAAGAAAGGAAGAAAGGAATAAGAAAGAAAGAAAGAGGGAAGGAAGGAAGGGAAGAAGGAAAGAAAGAAAAGCAAGAAAGCAAGAAAGCAAGAAAGAAAAAGAAAAGACAGGAGAAATAAAAAGAGGAGGGGAAGAAGGGAGGAAGGAAAAGAAAGAAAGAAAGAAAGAAAGAAAGAAAGAGGGAAGGAAGGAAGGGAAGAAGGAAAGAAAGAAAAGCAAGAAAGCAAGAAAGCAAGAAAGCAAGAAAGCAAGAAAGAAAGAAAGAAAGAAAGAAAGAAAGAAAAAGAAAAGACAGGAGAAATAAAAAGAGAAAGAGGAGGGGAAGAAGGGAGGAAGGAAAAGAAGAAAGAAAGAAAGAAAGAAAGAAAGAGAAAGGGAGAGAGGGAAGGAAGGAGGAAGGAGGGAAAGAAAGAAAGGGAAAGAAGAAAGGAAGAAGAAAGAAAGAAAGAAAGAAAGAAAGAAAGAAAGAAAGAGAGAGGGAGAGGGAGGGAGTGAAGGAAGGGAGGGAATGAAGAAAGGAAGGAAGGAAGGAAGGAAGGAAGGAAGGAAGGAAGGAAGGAAGGAAGGAAGGAGGGAAGGAAGAAAGGAAGGGAGGGAGGAAGGAAAGAAAGAAAAGATTTCTTTTCCTTGTGATAAGAACTCTTAGGATCTACTCTCTTAACTTTCAAATATAGCGTACCGCGGTGTTAGCTACAGTCATCATGTGGTATATTAAATCCCTGGTACCTATTTATCTTACAACTGGAAGTTTGTACCTTTTTGGCCACCTTCATCTGTTCCGGTCTTAAATCATGTGAGTCAGGATCTGTGGGAACCATTTAGAGTTTAGCAAAAAAGTTTTAAACCACTCGAGGACTAGTATCAGACTCCCTCAAAGGACACATACAGAGCTTGAAAGACAGAGAAAAGAAGATTGTGGTAGGCTGAGTTGCAGGTTCACAGACTCAGGGTAAAGATGGATATTTTCCAGGCATCAAATGTGGATCCGTCTTGAAACAGGTCCTTCTCCGGAAGACTTTCTGTGGGGGTGGCCTGATTCTCTGCAGGAATTGGCCAGGAGTATACCAGCTACTCACTTTCACCCTAACCTAGAGGGCACTGATGCCACATTTTCATCATAGCAGTTATTGTCTCCTGTCTCCAGAGTCCTGCTGAGAGCTAGAACATTCATAATCCACTGGAAGAGTTAAGGGCACACCCCACTGTGGGGCTGAGCGTGTAAATATAGGACAGCTGGGGGACAGCAGAGATTTTTAAATTGGATAAGTTTCTGGGACTTTAATAGTTTGGAAATTACACCAGATTTTCATGTTTCCTGATACTGATCTGAAGAAAAAAAAAAAACATGAGATTTCCTCATTCAAGGGCAGAGAAAGAACAAGTCAACAGAAAGGAGTTAAAAAGACAGGTTAGGGAAAGTAAACAAGGCTGCTTCTGCTTTCAACTTACTGGGTACACAGTCTTCCAAATAATGGTTACAGTTTTATATTACATCCAGTGGTGAAAGCCTCTGAGCTCTCGAATTAAATGCCTGGCTGAACATTTGACATCTACATGGACATGCTTTGTGGCCATCTGTAACTTAGCAGGTCCAAAATTCGACTGAGGCCCCTCTCAAGCTGATCTGATTCTTCCTCTAGCCTTTTCCATTTCCTTCCAAGGCTTTATCACCCATCTCCTTGTCCAAGCCAGAAAACCAGAGGGATCCCTCTCTCCTTCCGCCAGGTCACCAGGTCCTCTACATTTTAGCAAGTCCTGATCCTCTCGGCAAATGCATAACAAATCCATCCTCACTGATCCGTAACTATTAGTATAACTCTTGTCCATGGCGTGATCACCCTCCACTGGACCACACAAAGACAGCCCCCTACCTGGTCTCCCCATACCTATGGTTGTCCACTCTCAATCTTTCAACATAACAGCCACAGGGATTACTTATGTAGCCATTTTATTACGGTGTCTCAACTCCTATGGTGTAAACATGAAACAGGCTTTCTTTTTCCAATACTTGCTGAACTACTGATTCCCTCTAGGTGGCGTCATCCTGGGCAATGTCTCACCCCGATCTTCTGTTTCCACTCACTTGTGATCAGTTGGTCTCATTCAGTTTCTAAGACTCAGACCTGTTAATTTGAACACTGTAACCCTGTACCCAATTCAGCTGTTCCCCCTACCCTGGTAGCCTGAACTCCCCTTGCAGTTCGGTGGCTCCGAGCAGAGAGATTCCGCTTTTCTCGATTCTTCACCTCTCTGGATCTGGGGTAAGGAGAAGCAACAAAGGTAGCAGGTGCTCACATTTGTGACTACCTTTGCAAGGCCACAGCCATCTTGTTGTTTGCCTGATAATTACTGTTCTAGTTCACTGTCCATGACCTGCAGCTGACAGGTGGTAGCCCTCTCCTGGACATTAGCCATCTGCTGGAACATTCAGCTGTGTCCTCTGGCTGCAGCCCTTGCCACAGGAGCCCCACACTGTAATTTTTTATGGCACGCATTCCTCTTGTTCCACATGAAACCCCTAACAAGCCTACAACTCCATCCTTTCTCCAAAGTCTCTGGCATCTCCAAGGGAGATGCGGGATCTAAGTTCCTTGCATCTCAGAAACTGGGAACCGTGTTTAGGAAGGATGAGGAAAAGAAAATGGAGCCTGTGCCATAACCCCATTGCCAGGTTCTAAGAGACTCTGAAATCAGTACTAATTCTGTTCTTCCTGTATTGGTTTATGCAATCTAACGCATTTCCAACTGAAGTTTAGTTTGTTTTCTGATCACTTACAAATCAAAAAAAAAATAGTGAAGACTACTCATAACAGAGCACAGTGATTTATACAAATGCAAAGGAAGCCAAGGACTAAGTGCTCGAGCAAGTTCAGCAGGTGTTCTAATATGTGGCTTTCTAATATATCTTCCAACGTGGCTTTGTGGCTGCTGTAGGTTATCGTCTACTTGCTTTGTTTTGTTTTGTTGTCATTTATGTTAGAATATCACAGTGCTACTGAAAACATGTCCATGACAGAATATGTACAGAAGTTAAAAGTAAGCATTGAGAATTGAGAGCCATTTGACTTCCAGGCGTGTGATCAGTGAATTCACCTTGCTGAAAAAGGAAGAAGTCCGTTTGGGTGTTTTCTTTCTATTTCATTTTCGTAATGATTGATTCTTACATGTTTTCTAAAGTATCAGTCTGTGATGGAGCAGAAAAGAAAGAAAGAAGAAAGTAAGCAAGCAAGAAAGGAGGAGAGGAAAGACAAAAGAAGGAAGAAAGGAAGAGAAAGAAAGCTGGCTCTTCACCACAAATAGTTTAAGAATTACTGCCCCCGGGCACCTGGGTGGCTCAGTGGGTTAAGCGTCTGACTTTGGTTCAGGTTAGAGCTCAGGATTCCTGAATTTGAGCTCCGCATGGGGCTCTGCTGTGACAGATGAGAGCGCAGAATCTGCTTGGGATTCTTTCTCTCTGTGTCCTCCTCTCTCTGCCCCTCTCCCACTTGCTCTCAGTCTCTCTCAAATTAAATAAATAAACTAAAAAAAAGAATTACTGCCCCAGTGTATATTATATATTCTCTGTAAACTGCCTGAAGCTCCTTATGTAAAGTGGTAAAGAATAAAATAAATACATACATAACTACTTCACTTCACAGCTTTGATTCTCTCAACTGATAATTTACCCTCCCTCCCACTGGTGTTCTCTTTCCTACCCCATCCAACTCTATGCACCTACTCTTTTCCCCACCTACCCGGCCAATTTCCTCATCACCATGCTGCCAACCACCACAACTTTGTTCAATTGTTTTGCTTGAAATGCTATTTAAACTAAAATGAAAATATATTATGTTTCCTAAATAAAAATGCTCTTATGTCCCACAATCGATCATGATCCTCAATCAATTTTTTATACCTTATTGACATGTGCTTGAATTTCTTTTCTAGTCTATGAAATGGCATTCCCACCTTTTCCTGTTGAACATTTCACAGGTTATATAAGTCGTCTTTCTTTAAAAAAGTTGTTCAGGAAGATCAGTGAATCAGTTTGCATTCAAAACACAAGTACTTAAAGAAACAAGGAATAAGATGTTTATATAATGGTATTGTTACACATTTTTCTGAATGCAATCTGTTAGAAACCCTCCCAATCAAAAAATAAAGATAAGCAGATTAAAATCGGCCAGGTTTATCTAAGTTTGATTGTAATGGCTCAATACATCCCAACAAGAAAATGCTTCATCAAGGATCAACACATTTGGCTTTTCGTCAATGTTAGTTTGGGGCCAGTTTTCTCTTTCATGTGGAGAAAATATGCAGTTTATCTGATTATAATATAATAAAACAAAATCTGGAAATAATTGTGTCATTATATTTGGGATTGCCATCCACTTGGTTAAAGATTTGGTTAAAACAAAAGCATAGAAATTGGAATATGTGTTTGGAGTTCTTTAAGTTAATTTTTTTTAATTAATAGTTTTGTGTTCAGAAATATATGACAGTAAAATTATGAATACTTAATACAGATGAAAGATTCTAGAAATCAGGGAAGATAAAGCAGTACAAGAGGGAAGATAAGAGCAAAGAGAGATTGTGTGTGTGTGTGTGTGTGTGTGTGTGTGTACATAGGAGGAGAAGGAAGAGGAGAAATCTAGAAGCAGAAGGAGGAAGAGGAAGTCTACAGAGAGGTCACAGCAATTTTCTTTATAAGATTTAAAGAGATTAAAATGTTTTTCATCCCTTCATCCTCTAATTTTGTAACGCTGTAAATGTTCTCCACTGCCCCTTGCTCCTTAACATTTATCACCTGAAAAGGCATTGCCAAAGGAAGAAAGACAAGGGTTAAAGGAAAAACTGCTGTAACAGCAGCATTCTAGATTTCAGTAATAAATAACTGGGTACATAAACTCTCTGAACCTTTCCATTCCTTCTGCTGTGCCTGCTTTCTATCTCCTAGGAAGCTTTCCTTTCCTTCTCCTTCCCCATGCCCCATAACCCCAAAAGAAAAGTAAAGAAGACAAGCAAACATCCAATGTGAATTCATTTTGGATGTGCTTTCTCAAATATTTGTTTTGCACTAAACCTCAGGAACTTTGAAAAGTCCTAGGACTGTTCAGGGTTTAACGAGAGAGATTGGTGGCGTAAGAGATAGAGTTGGATTTAAATTAACTTTGGGAAAAGAAATGTGACATTTCTTGCATGTGAAACTCATGCCCACTGTACAAGCATTGTGAATATAAAGACATACACATAATGGAAGAATACATAATCATATGACTTATGATTGTGTAAGTATATGATTATATAATCACCATAAACAGTGCACGTGGATTGCAAGTGGAAATTAGGAACCCTTTCAAGTAAATATCTCTCTTCCCTTTAAGTATCATGAGCATCACTCATGGTCAGGAATTCTTTCCCACCTTGTAGGTTTGCAGAATTCTAATACCTGTGCTCCTCGCTGTCCACCTAATTAGAAACTGAGAAGAATTCTTTGCTTTGAGCATTCTGACCTAACATGTTGTGCAGTTTCATCTGAAATATTTGCTACCTTGATTCTCCGAGGTACGCTATAAGCCTGTACCACATTGTATGAACCAAGTTCCTCCCATCTCAGCAACGTGACCCCTACAGGGTCACGGCAGGATCTCAACATGTATTCTCTTTAGTTTGTTTATTTAGTAGTGTGTGTGCATGTACGTGTGTGTGCGCGCGCGCGTGTGCAGGTCTGTCTGTCTGATTGGGGGATAATTCTATTTGCCATTTATCATTTTTAAACACTTTTTCCTATTTTACTGACCCCCTCCATTCCAGGAATATATTGTTTCTCCTGTCCGTGCTGGAGTATAGCAACACAAAAATTTAGCCAGCAATTTCACTTCATAGCCTGAAAGACTCTCATATTTACCTCGTTTATAGCATAAGAATATAAATGCATATTTACATATATCTCTGGAAACATATCCTTTCCGAATGTGATGGCTATTAATTTGGACTTAACTAGTAGTTACCTATAAAAATAAATTGCACAAAGCCAAGATAGAATATTATGTGTTTGAATATTTCCTCTGCCTGCTGTAAACATTAAATTAAATTTATATGCTAATTATGACAATAATGGCCCTTTGGATGATTCTCTTTTATAAGCATCAACTGAAATGAGGTCCCCAGTTGTCACTGAGAAAATCAAAAGGATCTTAGTTTGAGGAGTAAGTATGTGATTATAGTGATTATGTGTGAATTGTGATTATATTCTTCAATAAAGAAAACGTGCTGGGATTTACAGCTTTCCTCTGAGAATCAATCAATGAATTAACACATATTGAACACCCACAGGGTTCCTGGAGCTAAGCAAACAAATTGCCTTATCAACTGCAAAACATCAGCTAGTGGACAGAGCCACCATGAATCAGCTGAGCATGGCCCCAAGCAGAACCACGAAGCAGACAGAATTTACTTTCATCATGGATAGCATCTGCATTGTGCATTCTAGAAAAGTTTGAACTAGAAGTTGGAACCAGATTCTGTTCCCAGCTCCGTCACCTGCTAACATAATATCCCAGATACTTTACCTTTCTGAGTTGTAATTTCCCAATTATAAAATGGAAAGTCATTACCCTGTCTCAGGGAGAGTTTGAAAGGAAACAAGAAGTAAGAAATTACTCTCTCCAAAGACTGCATATTGCTAAATCAAAACAATGGCCGATTCTGTGTTCGCTTTACTTAACACTGTGCACAATTCACAGTATTTGAAACAATTTGAAACAATTCACAGATTGGTCCATCTTCCTTGAGACACTCTCTTTGGTTGGTCTCCAGGACATACGTGCTTGCTTTTCTTCCTGAATCACTGGCCATATTTTCTCTGATGTTCTTTCTAATCTTTATCCTTAGACTACCTAAAGGCTTAAGTTTTTAGACGCTTTTTTTCTTTTCTGTCCAATTTTCTTCTCCCCTCTGTACTCTTCCAGTGTCATGACTTTAAAATGTCAACTTTATTTGGATCATTCCCACCGCCGTCTTGACCTCCCTTGCAAATTCTAGGCTTTTATATTCTACTTCTAGCTCCACGGGGATATCTCATAAAATTTTTAATAAAAATGTGTTCAAGGCCTAACTGCACATCTTCTTCTCTACATCTATCCCACCCACAATCTTTGTTATCTTAGTTAACGACAACTCCATCTTTCTATTTGCATTAGACAAAATTCTAGTCGTGAATCCTTTTATTTATGCCCCATCATCCATAGCAAATCCTGCTGGCACTGCCTTTACCTTCTATCTACGGATCACTTTCATTTTAATCACCATCACTCCGGTATAAACCACCCCCTACTCTCACCCTAGATTACTGCACTAGCCTCCTAAGCATTTTCTCTGACCCTTTACAGTTAATTCTCAACAAAGCAGTCAGAGTGACCCCCTTAAAACTTACTTCAGATCATGTCACTCCTTTGTCAAAACCCTCTAATTGCCCTTATTTTATGAAGGCAAAATCCAAGACCCTTCTGGTGAACTATTAGGTCTTACAGGGTCTTTCACACGTGCCGACACAGACACACACACACACCACCCCTGAAATACAGCAATACCAAAATGCACCTCTTTCTTCAAGGAACAAACATTCTAAAGATAAAAGACAATAAAAAAAATAAGTAATTACTCAACATATTAAATGATCAGTGATAATTTAAAAATAAAACATGGAAGAGGAAGAAAGAATCAGGACTAGGGTAGTTTGCAATTACATAGAGTCAAGGAATGTCTCACTGAGAAAGTGAAATTTGAGTAAGGACTTGAATAGCTGAAGAAACAAGTCATGTCTATATTGGGAAATAGTATCTATCCCAAGCAGTGAGAACAGTACATGGAACAAAATAGGCAGACAAAGAAATTTTAAACGAATTTTAAATGAGTGCATTTTTCAATGAATGAATATATAAGTAGTTATTATTGAACTTGTGTATAAAATCAGCACTAATAATTTCTTATTCCAGGAAACAGACATTTTAAGAGAGAAGAAAAGACTTTTTTAAATCATAGATGATTTTACACTAATTGGAAATTAGGTTTTAATCATTGGTGCCTAGATTTATTTATCAAGCTGAATTCAGCTAGCATATCAGTTTGGAATAACTCAAGGACACAGACAAAAGAGGAACAGATACATATTTGCTAGCTTTTTTCCATGGCCCTCTATACTAGGTACTCCTGGTGAAGATTAGGGGGAAGAGAAGAAATTGACCCTGCTTAAGGGTGCACTCATGCAGGAAATAATTGGTTGCTTCTGGGATCAAGCACAAATCACCCATTTCCCTAGAATCTTCTTTCCTATGAAACAAAAGAGCTAAGCCTCTGGGGCAGATAGAAAATGCTTTCATCCCTGACAGGGGAAGACATCTTTGCATTCTTATGCAATTGCTTTAAAATTGTTATGTTTAAATAAGGCAAAAGCTCTGTTTCTAGAAATTATGCTAATTTCCTTTTCATAAAAATTACTTTGCTCTTTGGAGATCCAAGGATTTTTTTTTTAATTTTGCTTTTAAACTTCTTATAAAATAGCAAGATATCAGACCATTTTGTTCAACATTTCAGCAACTGCAGTCACAGGTTCTAGACATTATCGTGATGGTGATTTCTAAATATCGAGCAGGGAGATGAAGCTCTAAGAGTCAAATAGAACGGCTAGACACTTTAACAAAAATTATGTCAGAAGTGAAGAATTCTTTTTGTGGAGCCCATCAATAGCCTTGATAGAGCAGAGGAAATAATCAGTGAACATGAAGATAGGTCACTAAAAATTATTGAGACTAAAACACAAAGAGAAAATAGAGTGAAAGGGAAAAAACAACAGAAAAGAGCATGTACGAGCTGTGAGACAACATCAAACAGTTAACATATATAATTGAAGTCCTAGAATGAGAAGAGAGAACGGGGAAGAAAAATAGGTGAAGAGATAATTGCTGAGAATATACCAAAAATAAAGAAAGATAACAAAGTGTACATTTAAGAAGCTCAGAAAATGTCAATAACAATAATTTTTTAAAGCACACACACATGTAAATACAAACTAGATGCAAATATCTAGTCAAACTGCTGAAAACCAAAATTAAACAGAAAATTCTAAAGGGAGCCAGAGGGGATAAAAATTACTTACAAGAACAAAAATAAGAATTATAGCAGGTCTTTCACAAGAAGCTATCTTATAAAATTTTATAAGATACCATAATATATTCTAAAATATATATTATATAAGTATATATTATAATTATATTCCAAAATATATTCTATAATATTATATTATTATATATTATATATTTCAGAATATATTATATCTAATAATATTTTATAAGATAGCTTCTTATAATTATAATTATATATTTATATATATTTTATATATATAATTATATATATTATAATGTATATTATATAATATTATACTATTCTATACTGTATTCATACTATACTACATACCAGAACAAAAAGAAGTGACTTCTTTAAAATGCTGTCAACTCAGAAATCTATATCCAGTTAAAATAAAATAAAGTAAAATAAAATAAAATAAAATATAAAAAAATGTCAAAAATGAAATAAACATGTTCTTAGAAAAACAAATTTGAGAAAATTCATTGCCAGAAGAACAGTGTGTTCCCCCCCCCCCAAAAAAACAAAAACAAAAACAAAAACTGTTCATAGTAGATCTTCCTGGCATAAAGAGTATGAGACAGATCAAAGCTTGGATCTACACAAAGAAATGAAGAATGCAAGAAATGGTCAATGTAAGGATCATTAAAAGAGATATTTTAATCTCATTTTCAATTACCTTAAAAGATAATTGAATGTCTAAAGTAAAAACAATAACAATATATTGTGGGATTTAAAATGCAAATAAAACTACATTGTTCATCCAGTTATTCGGTTCAATATAATTGGATAGACAGCAATAGCACAAAAGATAGAGGAAGAAGGCACCTGGATGGCTCAGTTGGTTAAGCGTCCAACTTGACTCAGGTCATGATCTCAGCATTCCTGAGATCAAGCCCCTTGTCTGGCTCTGTGCTGATAGTGTGGAGCCTGCTTGGGATTCTCTCTCTCCCTCTCTCTCTCTCTGCCCCTCCTGCTCTCTCTCACTCTCTCAAATTAAATAAATAAACTTTAAAAAACTTTTTTTTTAATTAAAAAGAAAAGGATAGAGGAAGAAACTAGAAGTATACTGTTGTAAGGTTCTTACACAGTTTAAATGAGATGGTATAATATTATTTAAAGGTAGATCATAGTAAGTTAATGGTACCTTTTTAGGTCCATAGAGCAGGCATCCACACTCAAAATGGTGTATAACTAATATGCTGATAGTGAAGATAAAATGAAACCACTTTACAAAGGGTTCAGTTAATCCAAAGAAGGTAAAAAAAAAAAAAAAAGAAGAAGAAATAAAAAGAAAAAAGAAAAATGGAAAAGAACAGATGGTTCAAATAAAACATAACCTATAAGATTGTAAATATAAATACAATTATATTAAGCACATCAAACGTAATGGTCTAAAGAAAAACACAAATCAAATGGCTATGATTGACAGATTGGTTAAAAAAATTCCAAGTACTGGCTATCTATAAGAAATTTAACTTAATTATGAGTTTGTACATTAAAAGTTAAAGGATAGAAAAGGATATAGTATGGAAGCATTAATCAAAGAAAGGTGGAATCACTATTTTATATTAGATGAGGTAGATGTACAAACACAGAACAGTGCCAGGGCTAAAGAGGATATTATATAATGATGAAATAGTTAGTTCATCAGTTAGGCCTAACAATTCTATGTGTATATGTGCCAAACCACACAGTTTCAAAATGCATGAAACAAAAACTGGTAGAACTACAAAGAGAAATCAAAAAATTCATAATTATGTTTGGAGATCTCCACACTTTTCTTTTAGGAACTTACAGAATAAGTAGGCAATAAATCCATAAGGACATAAAAACCAGAATAACATCATCAACAACTTGACCTAATTAATGTTTATCTAACACTCTACCCAAGTCATCTAAATACATATTCTTTGCAAATACACATCAAACTTTCACCAGAAAGACTATCTTCTGAGCCATACAATAAACAAGAATACATTTAAAATACTTGAAGTCAGGTTATGTTATCTGATGTATATTATCTGATCAATAGAAATCGGTAACTGAAAGAAACCTGAAAATGTCCAAATATTTGAAACTAAATAATATACTTCTAAACTACTCAATGGTTAAAGAGCAAGCAACGATGGAATTTTAAAAGTATTTTGCAGTGAATCAAAATGAAAACAACATTTGAGACTCTCCTAAAGCAGTGTTTAAATGGAAATTTATAGAGGCGCCTGGGTGGTGCAGTCGGTTAAGCGTCTGACTTCAGCCAGGTCACGATCTCGCGGTCCGTGAGTTCGAGCCCCGCGTCGGGCTCTGGGCTGATGGCTCAGAGCCTGGAGCCTGTTTCCAATTCTGTGTCTCCCTCTCTCTCTGCCCCTCCCCCGTTCATGCTCTGTCTCTCTCTGTACCAAAAATAAATAAACGTTGAAAAAAAAATAAAAAAAAAAATGGAAATTTATAGAACATTAAATGCTTATTTGAGAAAACAAGAAAGTTTTTGAAACAGCCATGTAATTTATTAAGAAACAAGAAGAAAAGAGAAAATTAAACCCAACGCAAAAAGACAGAAGGGAATAATAAAAAATAAGAGCAGAACTCAAAGGAATTTTAAAAAACAAAAATGAGAGAACTAAAAGTTGGTTCTTTGAAGAAAAACAATTAAAAGTGTAGCTAAGTTTCCCAAGACCATTACCAGGAGGTAGTAGTAAGTAGTACCACCCCCACTTCTCCATGATTCCTGGACCCCTGAATCCTGGCTATCTGGGATAGCCAGCACTATCTACGGAATGCTGATTTCACAGCACGTACAGCCTTCTGCAGAATTGTACCCCAGCCCAGCAAGGTATTGCTATGTAGCTGACACTATAAATGAGCCTTCAGAAGATCATTCCACATTCTATCAAGCCAGCTGCTTCAGGATGGTGGGGAATATGGTAAGACCAGCGAATTCTATGAGCATGGACCCAGTGTAGCACTTCTTTCTCTGTGAAGCGGGCTACTTAATCAGAAGCAGTGCTGTGTGGAATACTATGATAGTGGATAAGGCATTCTCTAAGTCCATGAATGGTAGTTTTGACAGAAGCATCACATGCAGGGAAGGCAATCCATATCTTGAGTACATGTCCATTCCAGTAAGAACAAAATGTTGCCCCTTCCATGACGGAAGCAGTCTAATGTAATTAACCTGCCACTAGTAGCTGGCTGGTCACCCTGAAGAAGTGTGTCATATTAGCAATTATATTGGTCTCTGCTGTTGGCAGGTAGGGCATTCAGTGGCAGCTGTAGCCAGGTAGGCTTGGTGAGTGGAAATCCATGCATGCTGAGCCCATGCATAGTCTCTATCCCTGTCACCATAGCCACTTCATTCAAAGCCCATGGGGTAATGAGAGGGAAGCTGGGGAAAGAGGCTGACTCATATTCACAAAACAGGTCATTTTGTCCTCTTGATTACTAAAATCCTCCTCTGCTGAGGTCACCTTTTGGTGAACATTCACATGGGGCACAAATATCTTCACTTTTTTTTTTTTTTTTTTGCCCATTCAGAAAGGTCTATCCACATACATCTTCTTCAGATTTCTTTGTTACCAATTTTCCAACCATGTTCCTTCCAAGTCCCTGACCATCCAGCCAAGTCATTGGCCACATAATTGCATATCCGGCCATTTTTCCTTCTAAGAAAAGTGAATAACCATGTGCACTGTTTAAAAGTCTGCCCACTGGGAAGATTTCTCTTCACTGTTGTATTTTAGGGATGTCTCAGAAAAGAATTTTAGTGCTGGCACGTTATGGAGGACCATCTGTAAACCAGACTGAAGTCTTCTCTTCTTCTGCCAAATGGTGGTATGTAACTCCCTCTGGAGCCACAGGTGCAGGCTGGGAAAGAGGAGGGGTGTGTCAGGAGTAGGGGCCATAGGCATTTGAGCCACTTCTTCATTTGACTTACTTTTGCCTTTAGAGCCTACTCAGGCCCAATCACACATTTACCACTTCCATCTGATGATGGAGCATAACTCTGTTATCCCGACTTTATGACTTGGTGGGTTAAATAAATACTCAGTTCATGAAGGGCATTTCAGGTCACATTGTAACTTGGTGGCTTGTGACTTACACAAGTAAGTGACTTAAGTGGCTCACACTTAACTTGGTTAAGTGTGATTTGTTTTCCGAAAATCCCAAAATGTGGATAAGAGAATTTAATGATCTACATAAATGGAAAGATATATAGTGTTCAAGGATCCAAGGACTCCATATTGTTAAAATACTTCTTCTCCTCAAATTGTTATATGAATTCAGTGCAATTAATATCCAAATACAAGCAGGTTCAAAAATGTATTTAGGAAAGCAAAGAACCTAGAACAGTTTAAATAATATTTGAAAAGCAATATATGTGAAGAACCCCTGCTAACTAATTTCAAGGCTTAATAAAAATCCACAGTAATCAAGACAGTATGGACTGTTCAAAGGACAGATGTATGGGAAAATGGAACAGAATTAGAAAGCCCAGAAATATACCTATATATATGTGTTCAACTGATTTTCAACAAGTGTCAAGGTAATTCAACAAATGTCACTGAATCACCTGAAAATACAAATGCAAAAATATCAACTATGGGGGTTCCTGGGTGGCTCAGTTGATTAAACATCTGACTCTTGATTTCGGCTTGGGTCATGATCTCATGATTTGTGAGTTCAAGTCCCATGTTGGGCTCTGTGCTGACAACATGGAGACTACTTGGGATTCTCTCTCTCCCTCTCTCCCTGCCCCTTCCCCCTCATGCACTCCCTCTCTCACTCTTAAAAATAAACATTAAAAAAATATTAATTATGATCCTTATATTGAACACAAAAACTATCTTGAAAAGGGACCACGGACTGAAATGTAAAACTTGAAAGTATAAAATTTCTAGAAATAAACACAGGAGAAAATTTTTGCAATCTGGGATTAGGCAATGCTTTCTTAGAATACAAAAAGGCCCAAGCTGGGGCGCCTGGGTGGCACAGTCGGTTAAGCGTCCGACTTCAGCCAGGTCACAATCTCGCGGTCCGCGAGTTCGAGCCCCGCGTCAGGCTCTGGGCTGATGGCTCAGAGCCTGGAGCCTGTTTCCGATTCTGTGTCTCCCTCTCTCTCTGCCCCTCCCCCGCTCATGCTTTGTCTCTCTCTGTCCCAAAAAATAAATAAACGTTGAAAAAAAAAAAACAAAAAGGCCAAAACATTTTTTTAAATGTGACAATTAAACTTCATCAAAATCAAAAACTCCTCTGTGATAGACACTGTCAATAAAATGAAAATACACAGAGTAGGAGAAAATATTTTCAAACACCTATCTGATGGATGACTTAAAGTTCAATAATAAGAAACAATCTCCCCCACCCCTACCCAAATTGGCAAAATATTTGAACAAATCCTTCATGAAAGAAGAGATAGATATATCAAATGAGCACATAAAAAGATAGTCATTAGTCATTAGGAAAATAAAAACTAAACCCAGTGAAACACCTTTTAATCTCCACCAGAATTGCTAAAATTAAAAAACAGATTGGGGTGCCTAGGTGGCTCCGTTGGTTGATCATCTGACTCTTGATTTCAGCTCAGGTCATGATCCCAAGGTCATAGGATCAAGCCATGCATTAGGCTCTGCGCTGAGCGGGGACCCTGCTTGGGATTCATCCTCTCTCTCTCTCTCTGTCTCTCTCTTTCCCCCCCCACTACCCATCTCATTCCACTCATGCACACTCTCTCTCCCTAAAAACAATTAAAAATTTTTAAAAACATTAAAAAAATTAAACAATAGATAATACCACGTGCTAACAAAATTATGGAGCAACTGAAATGCTCGTGTATTCTGATATCAAGTGCACATTTTTACAACCACACTAGAAAATTATTTAGTATTTTCAACTAATGTTAAGACCACATATATCTCATGACCCAGCAATTGTATTTCTGGCTTACATACCTCACAAAAATAAATGGTTATATTGACCAAAACACATGAACAGATATTTTCAGAGCAATATTTATTCATAATGGCCAATCTGTGATTACAGTAGCATCAAATAATATTTAATTCTTAATAATAAATAAAAGATGTGCAAATCTCTATGGAAGTTATACTTTTACTGTCGGATATTTTAAAAGACCAAAATGAAAAGAGACCTATGCTAGATTTGTGGACACAGTATTTTAAAAATATAAGTTGTATCAAAATTGGTCTATAAATTCCATGTAATTCTATTCCAAAACCCATATGAAAATATGATAAGCCAAGAACAGGCAAGACACTCCAAAAAAAAAAAAAATACTGAGCAAGAAAAATCCTGTACCAGAAACCATGATTTATTTGAAGCATTAGTAATTACGACCATGTTCCTTTAGTACATAGATAGGCAACACAGACCACTGAAACAGATCAGGAGTCCAAAAACAAGCCCACATCCATATGGATGCAATCCACGATGGGGATGGCATGACATGTTAATGAGGAATTGGTAAGTTTTTAACAAATGGAACTAGCACAGTTAGCTGGCCACATAACTTTTTTTAAAGACATTTCCAGGTAAATAAACAACCTAAAAATAAAAGGCAAGCCTATAAATTTTTAGGAGATAATATAAGAAAATATCTTCATTGAGTCAGGGTAAGGGAATATCTCTTAAACAATGTATAAAAGTTACTAAGTATAAAGGAAAGATCTCTGAGTTCAACCACATTCAAATTGAAAACATCTCATCCATTAAAAAATTCTAAAGAGAGTTAAAAGGTAATCCATAGAAAGGGAAATTATGTTCATGACACAGTTTGAACAAAATCTTCTAGACGCACACAAATCCCACAAATCAATACTAATTATAAGACCACCCAAAAGAAACAGGAGCAAAGGAGACTTAAACAGTTCTTTACAAAAGAGGATATCCAAGTGGCCTGTTACGTGTTGAATCGTGTCTCCCCAAAATTCATATGAAGTCCAAACCTTCATTTGGTTTGGTTGTTGCATATGTAATTAGTTAAGATGAGACCATACTGGAGTAGGATGGGAAACTTGGTGACAGAGACACGCAAGGAAAACACCACGCGAACATCAAGGCAGGAGGAGTGATTCACGTACACACCAAGAAGTGCCCAACATTTGCTAGTAATGCACCAGAAGAAGAGTCATGGAAGACATTCTCCTTCAGAGCCCTCAGAAAGAACCAGCCCTGCTGGTCCTTGATCTCAGACTTGTAGCCTCCCGCACCATGAGACGATGAGAAATTTCTCTTTAAGCCACCCAGTTTGTGGAACTTTGTAATAGTAGCCCTAGCAAACAAACGTAGGAAAATGTGAAGGAACTAGTAATTAAGAAGGTTAAAAGAACAATGGTCTATTTCTATGCGTCCACTAGATTGGCAATAATACAACGGCCCCAATTGATACTGAGAATGTAGAGCGGGAATGTCATACAATACTGCTGACGACCACCTTGAAAACAGTTTGGGAGAACACCTTGATATCATCTAATAAAGTTAAATGTATATATAACTCTTTAACCTGGTAATTCCACTCTCAGGCATACACCATCGTGTTTAATCAGCGCATGTAATAATTTCCACATACTGGGATATGTACATACAAATGTGCAATAAGCAAAACGAGAAACGAACTAGATATTGATACAGAGAATGAAGTAAATAAGCAGATCAGAGTACGTTCATACAATGGAACACCTTGCAACAATGAAAAGACACAAACTACATTTCTTTGAGCTACGTACAAGAACATAGATGACCATCCCAAACAAAATTTTTAAAATGAGATATGTGTAATCATCCAAGTGTTTTCTTCATAATTGTTTATTAAACTGAATATACACTGTGTGTGTGTGTGTGTGTGTGTGTGTGCGCACGTGTGTGTGTTTCTAATTATATTTCACATTTTAAATATCTAAGTTTTTTCCATCTTGGGGGAGCTCCACTGAATGCTTCAGACTTTAGGCAGGAATGAGTCATTTGTCCACTCCCAGCTGCACAGTCCAAGACGGTAAAGATACAAAGACAGTGGGGCACGTGGGTGGCTCAGTCCATTAAGCAACAGACTCTTGCTTTTGGCTCAGGTCATGATCTCACAGTTCATGAGTTCAAGCCCCACTTTGGGCTCTGCACTGACACCACAGAGCCTGCTTGGGATTCTCTCTCTCCCTCTCTCTCTGCTCCTCCCTGCTCTCTCTCTCTCTCTCTCTCTCTCTCTCTCTCTCAAAATAAATAAGTAAACTTAAAAACCTACAATGACAGGGACATCTGGGTGGCTCAGTCAGTCAAGTATCTGACTCTTGGTTTCAGCTCAGGTCATGATCTCAGGGTTTTGTGAGTTGGAGCCCCACATCAGGATCTGTGCTGGCAGCATGCAGCCTGCTTGGAATTCTTTCTCCCTCTCTCTGCCCCTCTCCAACTTGCACTCTGTCTCTCTCAACATGAATAAAAAATGCAATGACAGTAACATGAGATCGTGTGTAAGGAGAATAGAGAAGACAGGTATTTGGTGAGGAGTCAGAAGCGTCTACTCCACATGTGGTCTTCATTGTTTGAAATGCTTGAGTGCAATTATACTTTTTAAGGTATGTATTTTTCCCCGTAAAACAATGTGCAGAAATGAATGTCAACTCTTCCATCTGGAGGTTCAATCAAAAAGATTTGTCCCAAAACTTGAAGGGGAAATTTGCTGCGTTGAAGTTACTGCGAATCAATATGTCAGCCATTAACTTCATTCATTTCTAAAGGATTTTCAAGGGAAAGTTTGCATACTTTAGAACTAATCCCCTACGTGAGAGATATGGACTATCCCACTGTGTGGATTTAGCTCGTCGCCTAACTTGGCGTAGTGTTCTGAAGGATGGCAGCCCCTGAAGAACTGCCTGGCTCTGCTGCAATCCTGAGAGTAGAAACATGTTATATTTTTCAAGATTTGTCATTGAATTTTTACCCTGCCCACTCTTTTTCTAAATTCCAGTGGTTTTGAGTAGATGACCTACAGTGGGTCATCTTAGCCACAATCCTCTTCTCCCTAATATCTTTCTGTCTCAGAGTAGCTACTGGAGTGGAGAGAGACATAGATGGAAGTCTGCTGGATGGGGACCCTTGGCAAACCTTTGTTTTCTTGAGACAGAAGGACCCTCTCCTCGTACAGAGTGCAGTAGAGATGCTGGGGGGTGTATTCCCTTCACTCTGAAGCAGCAAGCATGAGGACAAAGGCGACCATACCACAGACTACTGCACTTGCCTGGGACCACCTACCTCTGGGCTCCTGACATCACACACTGTCAATTGCACAGGCAGGACCCCCACGATAAAGGATTTTCCAAAGTATTAGAACCCCAAAATTATTTCTCACTCTGCCTACAGGGAGAGTAACAGAAACAATTGTTGCAGGGTTCCATCTAGAACCATGTGTCCTGTAAATCACTGAGCAACAGTCATTTGAAATTTGAGTTAAAATCAGTAATATACTGCGGTACCTGAGTGACTCAGTTGGATAAGCCTCTGGCACTTGATCTCAGCTCCGGTCATGATCTCATGGTTCCTGGGTTCGAGCCCCACATCGGGCTCTGCGCTGACAGTGTGGGGTCTGCTGGAGATTCTCTCTGTCTGCCTCTCTCTGTCCCTCCCCCACTTGTGCTCTCTTTCTCTCAAAATAGACTTTAAGAAACCAGTAATATACCTAGATTAAAGTAATTTTGAAATAAACTCTTAGTGAACTCTAAAATCTTAGTAAGTCACATATTTTTTAAAAAGCAGGTGAAATTAGGGGCACCTGGGTGGCTCAGTTGGCTAAGCATCTGACTTTGGCTCAGGTCATGATCTCACAGCTCGTGGGTTCAAGCCCCACGTCAGGCTCTGTGCTGACAGCTCAGAGCCTGGAGCCTGCTTCACACTCTGTCTCCCTCTCTTTCTGCCCCTCCCTTGCTCCCACACTGTCTCTCTCTCACTGAAAAATAAATAAACATTAAAAAAAGCAGATGAAACTAAATAAGAACGAAAATGCTAGCAGTGAAGAAGGAACATTGGTTTGGGAGCAGGTGTTTCTAGAACTCATCCCTGAGTTTCTTTATCTTGAAGTTGCTTATCATTTTTGTCTCAATTACCTCACCTGTTAAATAAGTTAATAATATCTTCCTTACAAGACTGTTGTCATACATGGAAAACAGCAATTTCAGTCCTGGTACATGGTACTTGTCCAATAAATAGTAGCTATCACTAAAGCCCATGAAATGAAGTCATTTCCCAAGGCCACTAGTTTTGTGATTTTGAGACCATCAATGCTGCTTCTGCTGTAAAGTAAGTGGATTGAATAAAAGGACTCCCTACATCTTACAACTCATAAGATACACGTTGCCCCAATCATAAACCCACTCAAATGCAGTGGGACTGCAGAGAAAGAAGATCCTTGGGTGCTACTCTCAGCTCTGCTCTTGTCCAGCTATTTGACCTTGGGCAAGTCAACAGAGGAAACTCAGAATTCCTTCTGTATAAAACTACAGACCTGAGTGAGTATGATCTCTGACAGTGTCTAGTATTTTTTGGTATCGGATAACATTCTCTGACACTTTTGGTTATGGTGGGCACACAGATAACATGAACGTAAAAGCAGAAGTGAGTCATAAGTTAGAGGAATTCATTTGGCTGTCACCTTATTCCCCAAAATTGTTGTCCGGCACAATTTTGACCAAAGGCTCAAACTTACATACCCTGACTCCAGTGCCTAGCATTGGGAACTCTATTTGAGACAAAGGTGTTTTCTTTTCTCTTGGAGAAAGAGGAAGTTCGAGGCTGGCGTCAATGGAAAGTGGGGTATTGAGGCGTATAAATTATGGAAGTGACAGGGGTATATTCCCAGCCTAAGGGAGGGGTTCTAAATTCCATCAGCACACACCAAGCCTTGGTGAGGATATCACGTAATGATTACAGAAAGGGATTATACATCTGAGGACCTGAAAATCACATTTCAATGTAAGGGACCCATTACTTAGGGCAAAGGCAGTGGGCGGCAATCATATACATTTAAGTAACTAGTTAATTTCACATTCCTGCTCGTATGACAGTCAAAATGGGACCATGCAAAGGAGCCCACTGCAGTGTTATTTGGCTTAGTCGAATCAGTAAGAAATCACTATGATGCTGTGTGTGTGGTCTGGGTCTGGAGCTATTTGACATGCTTAGAATTTCATCTACCATGTTTGTAAGTCTGATTTATTTGATTTACAAGTTCAGTGATTAGCAAGATGTCGCTAGATCTGTATTTGGGTATTTTATATATTTTATTTTTAGAGAGAGAAAGAGGGGGGGAGGGGGGTAGAGGGAGAAGGAGAAGGAGAGAGAATCCCAAGCAGGCTCACGCTCATCGCAGAGCCTGATGTGGGGCTCGATTCCACGATCCTAGGATCATGACCTGAGCCTATATCAAGAGTAGGCCACTCAACAGACTGAGCCACCCAGGTGCCCCTGTACTGGGGCATTTAAAATAAAATCTGTTTATGTCTTAGGAGACTAAATATTTGAGATCATCCATATAAATTAAAGTTGTCATTACAGTTTAACATGCCCAAGGCAATTTGATTACATATACAATGATGTTAGATGTTTGAAAAAGAATTTTATCTGATATGTAAAATCCAAAAAAGCATTTTTCCAAACTACTATATGTTAAAAATAAATCTATAAGGCAAACTGAAAAGTCTTAAGAAAATTTAATTTTCAAATGGTAACTTTAAACATTGATTGAAACCTTTTAGAATTTCTTTTCTTGCACAAATTCTCACCTGTGATACTCCCTTCAGTATTTTCCTTCCTCTAGTTCAGGCTAATTGGGAGAAAGTCCCAGGGAAGAGACAAATTAAACCCATTCTAAGTGGGTAGGCACAAGTCCCAGAAATGTTTTATGCCAATGCCTGCATTTGTGGTGCCACCTAGTGGTAAAGATGGGTAACAACACTTTGAGAAGTGAGGCCAGAGCGGAGGCATTGAGATCCATTTGACGACCCTATTACCTGTCTTAAGTGTTAAAGAGTGTAACTTATGGAAATCATGGTGTCTAAAGTCCTCCCCCTTTTTACCTTTACATTTTATGAAGTCTTGTCATCTTTTTTATATTCCCATGGTACATTATGTTCATATTAGTGAGGGTATTTCTCGGCTTAGAAGTTAGAAACATTTCTGCCTTCATACCTCTTGTGTTCGAGTGGAGTTTTTATTTCTTTCATGGTATTTGTCACAAGTGGTTCTTTTTTTTTTAAGTTTATTTATTTTGAGAGACAGCGTGAATGGGGGAGGGCAGAGGGAGAGAGAGAGAGAGAGAGAAAGAGAGAGAGAGGGAGAATCCCAATCAGGCTCCGAGAGGTCTGTGCTCAGAGCCCAATGCAGAGCCCCAACACATGAAACCATGAGATCATGCCCAGAGCCTAAATCAAGAGTCTGCCGCTTAACCAACTGAGCCATCCTGGCACCCCATATCACAAGTGATTCATATCAAAATCACTTGTGTATGCCCACCTCACCTACGACCTGTGAGCTTTGTTTTCTCCAAAGTGCTTCGTTACTAAAAGACTTTGTGCATAGAGTCAGCGTTCAAAATGCACGTAGAATTAAATCAATGTGCAGAAAAGAATGTTGAGCATAATTTATAAATTGACTAATTTTGTAGTTTTAATGAAATGCTTTTCTCCCTGGATCTTTGATCAACAATTACTCTGTCTATTCTATGCTGGAAGTCCCCCTGGTGTATACTTTCTGACTAGAATAAGAGATAAGATCATGGAATTTCTCTTTCTTTGCATGAGAATGATTATATACTTACCAAAGAACATTTTTAATGTCTACAATTTCTTAAAAATATAATTTGTTCAAGTCAACTTTTCTATTGTATCCTATTCCTTAACTTATCAAATGATATGTGTCAGATGAGAAAAAGTATTCAGGTACTATGTTTTTCAAACATCATCATCCAGGAACATTACGTTGTATTTTTTTATAAATGTTATTTAAAAATCTTGATCTTGTGTACAACTAAAAAAATTATATTTTTTAAAAGGATAATTAACATTGGATGAATTTTAAGTTTTATTTATTTATTTTGAGAGAGAGAGAGCATGTGAGAGAGAGCACAGGGGAAGTTCAGAGAGAGGAAGAGAGAATCCCAAGCAGGCTCTGGGCTGTCAGCATGGAGCCCAAAGCGGGGCTGGATCCCATGACCCTATGATCATGACCTGAGCCAAAACTGAGATTTGGAGACTTAACCGATTGAGCCATCCAGGTGCCCTGGGGCAATAGAATCTTTTACTTGATCCCTATCATATCTGTCATTTTAAGGAATCTCACTAACCTTAAAGCTACCAAAAAAAAAAAAAAAAAAAAAAAAAATCTCAGCTAGATTCACAATGAAGAAGCTGGTCTGCATAATTTTCACATATTTGAAGCTCATGCAAATATAAAATGTAAAAACACATTATGGAGTTTTGGTTCCCAAAATGTCTGCATCCTAACGCCTGAAATCTGTGAATGCGGTATATTATGTGGCGAAGGGGAATTAAGGTGGCTTATCGACTGACCTTAAAATAGGAAGATTATCTTGGATTATACAGGTAGATCCAAAGTAATCACAAGTGTCTTTAAAAATGGAAGAGAAAATTAGAAGAGAAAACCAGGGAGATGTCAGCAGGAGCAGGACTCAGCCTTACTTTGCTGGCTTTGAAGATGCAGAAGGACGACCAGGAATCCAGGAGTGAGGGCAGCTTCCAAACACTGGAAAAGGCAAGCAAGCAGATACTTCCCAAGACCCCTCAGAAAGGAACGTAGCTCTGCCAACACCTTGATTTTAACCCAGTGAGACTCGTGTCAGCCTTCTAATCTAGAGAACTGCAAGATAATCAGTCTGTATTGTTTTATGCCCCTAAATTTGCAGTAATTTGTTATAGCAGCAATACAAAACTAATACATACCTAGATCCTCATACCAAGGATGATATAAACTTCGTTGTAAGAACATTCCATTAGATGTCAATTTCATTTATGCTGGTGTTAGAATTAGACTTTAATAGTCTAGAAGGAGTAAATAATCCATATATATATGTGTGTATATATATATATGTATACATATATATGTATGTATTCACTCTCCTACTGCTGCGAATTTTGTTTCCTTCAAAGTGCCTCATTACTAAAAGGCTTTTCATGGACTCAGTGTGCAAAAAAATCTACATGGAATTAATAATTATATGTTATATTAATTGCTATATTATATTATATATTGTAAGTGTATTGTAAATATGTTAATTATATACATAGTAGTGTTTGGAAATAAATAGTCCATTCCTAATAAATCAGAAATGAGTAAAAATGTAACATTGCAGACAGAAGCTCTAATTTAGTTACTCAGTAACTTTTTTTTTCCTTTGCTTTCTGACTGAAACTGAATTTTCTCCAGGTCTCCTATGCCACCTTCATATGATCTGTGTACCAACTTTCTTGTATCAGAACCTTTATCGCAATTTGTAAAAGGTTCTCGGTGCATAAAATTAATTGCTTCAAGACTATCATTTATAGTTCAATAAGGCTTTCCTTCTTCTGAGAGACTCTGGAAATGCTCACCTCTTGTTTTGCCTATTGGTTCAGAATTTGCTTTCAGCACCGAGGCAAGTGAAGTCCTCCAATATGATATCAGGTCAGGAGCATAAGCTCTAGGCTTCTGTTTTCATGAGACTTGGAACTTTTCGACGGGTTCAGGGTCCCTTTATATACAAAACATTTTTCTGTACTTCACCATTTGTTCAGGGTCCCAAGGGTTCAGGGTCCCTTTATATACAAGTGTTCAGGGTCCCTTTATATACAAAACCTTTTTCTGTACTTCACCATTTGAAAGGCTTTCCCAGGCTACAGTTACCAATAAGATGAGGTCCATTCATCAGTATTAATGTGTGTGTTGCGGCAAATGAAGGAAGGGTTTCACACTTATCAATAAGCCTGTGCATTCAAAGTGGGAGGATATGCTGTCCCAGGCTGTTCACCAACTCGTGAGTAGGAAAAGGTATAGAGATCTCACTATCTTTTAGGAGCTCTCACTTTGCTGGCAGGAGGAAGAGTGACAGTAGTCGTGACAGTCTATGTCCTTCTAAGATTGTCCCATATGCTTGCCCTAGCTGAATTTAATATAATCAACTGTCCCTCCTCTACATCATTATTATCTTTTGGATATCCAAAAGCATGTCCTTCACTTGAGAAAAGTGGGGAGACAGCAGGGCATTTTGGTACTACTCAATTCAATATTTAAGATTTAAACATTTTTATTTAATATATGTTGAATTCTCAACAAATTAGAAGCACTATGCCGGCCACTGGGGAATAAAAACATGGTTAGACAAGATCCTTGATGTAGTTCCAGTCTCTTAAGGGAAACAAACATGAACCTAGACAAAATTCTAATAAATTCAGTCAGTGCTACCATGGAAGTATGTGTTAGCCAGAAGTAATATGACTGGGAAATACAAAAGAGTTTAGCTACTACCTGTATGGATCCACGCGCTGATAAGATACTGTCAAGAGTTTCTTCATCTCGGGGCACCTGGGTGGCTCAGTCGGTTAAGCGTCCGACTTCAGCTCAGATCATGATCTCACGGTTCGTGAGTTCCAGCCCTGAGTCAGGCTCTGTGCTGACAGCTCAGAGCCTGGATCCTGTTTTGGATTCTGTGTCTCCCTCTCTCTCTGCCTTTCTCCACCCTCTCCCCACCCCCTGCCCACCCCTCTCTCAAAAGTAAAGAAACATTAAAAAGTTTTAAAAAAAAAAGAGTTTCTTCATCTCTTGTGCTTTTTTTCTACGTTGACCTTATTTTCAGACTAACTTTCTCTTCATGGTAGCAAGATAACTACCAATACAGTACTTCTTTACAGAGTACATCATCCAAGAATCACAACTCCTGGGATTATTTCTGGTGGCCCTAGTTTAGGATAATGCCTCACCCTTAAACCAATCATTGTGTCCAGAGGAATGTGAAACCCTTATTGGTTGGCCTGGCTCACATCTCTCTGTGGTCAGGGGTAGAGTCAGCTCCATCATAAATGCCACACAGACTTAGAGAAAAGTCACTGGACAGATACACTGAATGAGTGCCATTCCTTTCTCTCTAAGGAGAGGATAGCATCCCCCTCCCTCCACACACCATCACAAGTTGATGTGAAGAATTATGGCAGAGAATGAGGGTAATCACAAGAAGTCTCCAGATGCAAAAATTTCAGGCTTGTTTCTTCTTGTTTTAACCTCATTTATTTATTTTGAAAGAGAGAGCGCATGCACACACGTGAGCATGTGAGGACGAGCACGAGAGGGACAGAGAGACAGGGAGAGAGAGAATCCCAAGCAGGCTCCACACTGTCAGCGCAGAGCCCAATGCAGAACTCGATCCCACGAACCGTGAGACCATGACCCGAGCCAAAACCAAGAGTCGGACACTTAACCGACTTAGCCACTCAGAGCCACCAAGCTTGTTTCTTTTGACACCAGAGTGTACCTTCGTAAGAGAGCTCTTGGGATAAATTGATGTCAATTCCTTCGATTATAGGTGAACAAAGGGTGGTGGCTGCATCTTGCCTAGAGAAGTCCAAAGGCAGGAGGCTGATGGACCTTCTATGATGACAGGGAGATGTGAGAAGGGACAGCAGATGGTCGAACCGCACTTCAACCATTTGTCAAGGCAAGGAGGTCATATTTTCCCACGGACCAATGAGATGTCTTGCAGGAGAAAGAGGATCCAGTCAAAAGGGCATCCTGCTTGAATAAGATGATGGTGCCGAGAGGCCGAGAGTATCACGGTGCAGGCTAGGACCTACAGAGCGTGCACTGCCTCAGTCAGAATCCGCAGAGACTAGTGCACTTGGAATTGTGCATGAGGAGCACAGAGCCTTCGAAAAACTCATCAAAGCACCACATCAAAAGGCAGCATTTAGATGTTTGAGACACAGAAGGCCTCATCAGCTGAATTACACTCGTTGCCTTTTGCTGGCAACATCCACTTTACCTTCTATTCAGAAGAGCCAGAAGCAAAAGAGAAAACGAAAGAGGAATGAAAGAGCCAGGCCAAATAATGAAAAAAGAAAAAAAGAAAAAAGCACTCAACTCCACCCTCTTCAGCTGCATAGATTGTCCACAAAAGTATTTCGTCTGGGGACTCAATGGTGGCTGCAATCCAGTCAACCTTCCTGTGCAACAACCTTGACTGGGGGCTGCCTCCATTTCAAAATTCACCCTAAGGTGCCTTTTGAGCCAGGTGTGACCTCAATCTCACCTGCTTCCCCACCACGGTCCCCACACCATGAGTCAGGGCTGAGTTGGGAGAAGGAGACTAGCTTTGAACTGAAGGTGAGGTCAAGTTTATTTAGACTTGACTAGGCATTCCGCACCTGAAAATAATATTTTTATAACACTTAAAAGTGACTGGAAAACTGTGGAATCACTCAAGGTAGCATTAAGGGATAGGGAAGAAGGATAAGACAGGGTAAACTGAAAGCAGGGTTTGGAATAAAATGTAAAGCTATGCTGAGGGTGTGCCTTTAAAGCTCAGCCCATTCATTAAAGGGGTTACTTGTAGGCATTATTGTCTCTCTACACTGTTGCTGGATTTACAAATTTGTACAAATAATATATTCATCATTGGATACCCATCAGGGGTAAAAAGTTTCATTTCTCTGAAAAAAGAAAAAAAAAGAAGAAAGCTAATAATGATTGTTGTGTACTATAGATTAGACAAATATCTTCTGTGTTTTGTTTTGTTTTGTTTTGTTTTTGAGAGAGAGACAGAGAGAGAGGGAAAGGGGCAGACAAAGAGAGAAACTTAAGAAGACTCCATGCTCAGCACAGAGCCCAACCCAGGGCTCGATCCCACTACCCTGGGATCGTGACCTGAGCTGAAATCGAGAGTCAGACATTCGGGGTGCCTGGGTGGCTCAGTCGGTTGAGCACTGGACTTTGGTTCAGGTCACTATCTTAAGGTTTGTGAATTTGAGTCCCACATCAGGTTCACTGCTGTCGGCCTGTCAGCGCAGAGCCTGCTTTAGATCCTCTGTCCCCTTCTCTCTCTGCCCCTCCTCCACTTATACTCTTTCTCAAAAAATAAATAAAATATAAAAAAAAAGAGTGGGGCGCTCAACTGACTGAGCTGCCCAGACACCCCTCTCTTGTGTTCCTTTTAATGCTCACCACAATTCTAAGGCATTTCATTGTTTTACGGAACAATGAGGAAACAGAAGGTCCAAGATGTGAGCCACTTGGCCCAAGTCAAAGCAATAGTAAATGGCAGAGGAAGGATTCAAATGTAATCCTATTTTGACTAAAAGGTCCTTTAATTTCTATATTCCATCCTGTCAGAGTAATAGCAGTTGTAAGACTGGCCCCACCTAAATCCGAACATTTAGCCCTTAGGTCAGAGCACACATGTTGGTTCTTCAAACCTTAGTCTGCCTGGAATCACCACCCAGCCTTGACCTAGGTCAAAATAAACTAACACTGAAAGGCGTGTTGTGTAGTCTCGTTTCTAATCCAAACAGCTGAAAAGCAGGGAATGTGCTTGCTTACTGAGTCATAAATCAATGAACTTCAGAACTGTTACCCTTTAATGTGGAAGCAGTGAATTTCTTTCATATTTGAGGGGGAAAACCTCCTTTTAAGTTAAATTAATGCATTCAAATTCCATCTTGATTTCTGGGGAATGTGTCCCTTCACCTGTATATACATTTCCTGTTTCTCTTTGATCCATTGGAACAGCTCTTTTTTGATATTAAAAAAAAAAAAAAGTGACTCCAAAGTCCTCTTGTATTTCCTTCCTGACAGTTAAGTGATATTTTCTAGGAGACAGGAGTTATATTTCACCTTCTATTCCAAACATTCGAATTTCCTCTGGTAATTAGGCACAAGAATAGTTTTCTCAATTTCTAAAGTAAATAATGTTTTCTGGTTTCTACTTCAACTAGTCTTTTTTTTTTTTTTTTTTTTTTTGCTAATTTTCATCAGTTATTTATGCCACGTTTAGTCACAATTATACAATATCAGCGGAGGGAAAAAAGAGCTTAGATATCTTCTCATTTAACAGATGAAGAAACAGGAAAGCTATTTGCTATGTGCTATATTACATAGCTGACAAGTGATACAGCCTGGAATGTTGTGTTAAGAATAATTCTGAAGTCATTTGTAGACGTTGCTGAAGAGGTGCTATGACTTATTAGAATATCTGCCGTGAGTGTGGTCTAGAGTCTGACAAATAGTTACTATACCAAGTCCTCAAGATACCATGCTGTTTTTTAAAACCATGCTTCCCAGACTTTAATGTGCATACAGATGAGAAAATGCAGCGTCCGATTCAATAGGTCTGAGATGGGTCTTAAGCATCTGCTTCAAGTGAGAACCATAGGTCATCAAACTCCAGCCTGCAGGCCCCATCCAGCCCACCACCTGTTATTGTGAATAACATTTTATTGGAACACAGTCCACGCCCATGTGTTTACACATGATCTGTGGATGCTTTCAAGCTGCAGCTGCAGAGTGGAGCGGTTGCAGCAGAGATCTCATGGCCTGCAAAGCCTACGATATTTACTATCTGGCAGAAAATGGCCAATCTCTTTTCTGGAGCATGGGTTGTCTATCTTGGTTGCATGTTACAATCATTTGGGGAACTTTTATTTATTTATTTTTATTTAATTAAAAAAAAAATTTTTTTTAACGTTTATTTATTTTTGGGACAGAGAGAGACAGAGCATGAACGGGGGAGGGGCAGAGAGAGAGGGAGACACAGAATCGGAAGCAGGCTCCAGGCTCCGAGCCATCAGCCCAGAGCCCGACACAGGGCTCGAACTCATGGGCCGTGAGATCGTGACCTGAGCTGAAGTCGGATGCTTAACCGACTGAGCCACCCAGGCGCCCCTGGGGAACTTTTAAAAGTATGTAATCCTACGCCCTACTCCAGGCCAATTAATTCAGAATCTCAGGGGTAGAGCCAGGCATCATTTTAAATACATATACATATTTTGTAAAATCTTAGAAAATTAAGATCTATTCTTTTAGAGCATGGGTTTGAAAATATTGGTGAGCAAAATAATCACCTGACATGATTTTAACATGCAGAGTCCAGGGCCACATTCCCAAGATCCGGTCCCATAAAGCTGGCACCTGGGGCCCAGAATCTAAAAACATACCAGTCCTCTTGACACAGGGGCCCCAGGACGTCACTGCAGAAGTGACAAAGTACAGTAAAACTTTGGTTTGTGAGCATGATTCGTTCCGGAAACAAGCTTGTAATCCAAAGCACTTGTATATCAAAACAAATTTCAAGAGCCAGTGGCTCAGCTGGCATCATGTGCTACTCATATCACAAATATCACTCATGTATCAAGTTAACATTTATCGGAAATGTTTGCTCGTCTTGTGGAACACTCGCAGAACAAGTCACTCGCAATTCCAAGGTTTTACTGGTACACTCTTTCTAATGCCATAAACACTTTATTTTTGAAAGTTCTGCATCAACTCAGGTGTTCCCAGAATTATGATTCACAAGACTGAGTCATTATTTTAAAGTACATCCAGTACCAGCAGTTAGACTTCTTAGCAAGAAAATACCAAAATATTTCTCCCTGGCATTCCGATTTTGCCTTACCTCTGAATGTTATTACTGCTATAAATTATGGAAGAAAAAGACAACAATTTTCCCCAGTACTGTTCACAATCTCTATAATTGCATTTCAGAGTTTGATTTTATAAGCGTGGAAATGACACATGAATAACTGCTACTTAAATAATCTGAAACACTTGGAAAGATTTTGATTCCTCTGACCAGGTTCCGGTTTGTTTTAAAAGCTAGCAGGATAAATAACTCATTTCCATTCCATTGTAATATCAAAAAAATGATAATAATCTAATTTCTAGGGTATCAGTGTAAGTGACCCAAATATCTAATTAAGTTACGATAAATGTATGCCAGACCCACTGCGTTTGCAGGGGACCTGGTTACTTACACTCAGCCTGCTGGCAGGGACGTTATATCAGCAGGTGCCTCGAAACTTTCTACATTTGCAAGACCTGTGTATGGCAGTGGCTTTCAGGGAAAAGTTTCTCCTGTTTGGGGGCAGAACTAGAACAAACAAGGAGATTAAGGCAGCTGGAATATTCCCCCTAAGCCTGGCTTTCCAATCTGCTGAGATCCAGGAGTGTGGTTCCCTCTGGGTCTTCCACAGCTCACCATCTCATCACTTAATCTTTTGTTTACCTTCAAGTCTGCTAAAGGTTTGTTAGGATCCTGCCTAATATTTGTGGTGTTTGGAAATATGTTCAACTAAAAGTGCAACCAGATGCTGGGAGAAAAGTGAAGGAAAACACATGTGAGATAGTGATTGCCTGCTTTTGTTTTCTAAGATTCAGAGAAACCACATATCCCATGTGTTTCTGGGAAAAAAAAAAAAAAAAAAAAGCCGACCATAACTTCCTAGCACCAAAATTCATTTGGGTACATGGATTGAGGATCTAGCCCTCCATGGAACCAACATATTTTTGGAAGGAGTAAAATTTATTGTTTTTTCAGAAGAGATGCTGAGCATCCAAGGATAAAGCTGGAAGGAAACAGGCCAATTTTCTCTGCACTGTGGTGAAGAAGAGAGATTGTGAAGGCAATGTGTGGCCGTTTGCGGTTCCTCACTGGAGTTTTAGATTTTAGAACAAATGTCGTGTCTTGGCCACAAGATGGCAGGATTTCGGCACATTCCTGCAAATAGCCTGCATCCTCTATCAGGGTTAATGGATGCTGGTGATTCTGGCCTGACTCTCTCCTCTCAAGAGATTTCACACTCTCATAAATGGAATATACAAATATGGATCAACGACTTATGTTTTATAGCTTTAAAATGTCAAGAGTCAGCTATTTACGTACTATAGTTGGCATCCACAAATTGGAAAGCTATGGAAAAGGCTCTAGTTTTATTTATTAATGGTCTCTCAACTCTTCCATTGGATGAGATTTGGAAACTACCTGGATGCTGTTCTCCTTTGCTAAGGCTTCCTCGGGAGTAAGTAATGCTGTCATTGTGAACACCTAGCTTTTGCAACTCCCACGGGTTAACGTGGGGAGAATGGGAGGGAGGCAAGCTTTGATGGTAGAAACAAAGGCTGTGGGAGAGGGGAGTGTTTGCCCTTGCAGGGTGCACAAAGAAGTGGGTCCAGCTGCACAGAAAAACAGGAACTCTGCCACAGATCGGCCACATTAATCCATTCATTTACCTGTCCAATCCTTTTCCAAAACATTTGAATACAAGGCAGTATGACGTTGCCTAGGAATGGAAAGATTAACAAGGCATGGTACTACCCTCAAGAGCTAGTCTATTGGACTATATCTAGACATACTGAGAAAACAAAAATCCCCCTATGGCAACTAGGCTAAAACAAAAAGAAAACAAACTATAGAAAAATTGAGAAAGAAGTTGGCCAAATTGCAGGTTGGTGAAGAACAAAGAGGACAGCGGGCAGGGATTAACAAGAAGGAAAGGGGTCTTTGAAATAGGATACAGGGTTAGAAAGCAAGTCATGCTGGGGAATTGGGGGTTTCGTGTGTGTAATGTAAGGGGCCCAATGTAAGGACAAGGACACTGGGACTGGAAGAAGAAACAACATGACAACAATAACAACAAAACAACAACAACACAATACTTGGGTTTCCACAGTGGCTGTGTGATCTTCAGCAATTAGTCACATCTTTCCGGGTGCCCCTTCCTCATCTGTGAAACAGAGACTACAATGACTAACGTAAGAAGTAGGTAGGAACATTAAAGGTGAATCGTAAGTGAGCGTGCCTGGCACTTAATTGTTGATTTCAGGACATCAGTTTTCTGTCCGGTCTTTTACAAGAATTAGTGAGGACATCCATGCTAGGTACCCAAAGTAGACATACGCTTACCCCAACCCTCCTGCTCCTCCTCAACACTGGTAGTCGCTGTAAGGGTGATGGTGATGCCCAGAGATTGTGAGAAAGGCAGAGCGTTTCACTTAGGAAGCATGGGAACAAACGGCTTGTTTGCCAGTTTCACCAACACTAGCGTGAATACAGGCTCCTCGAGAGATCTGGGCACCAAGAGGGCAGAGAGAGAGTGTCCACTGCTAACCCTCCATTCATCACAATCTCATGCCCCTCTTCCAACAGTCACCACATGGCAGTTTGGCTGTGTTCTTCCAACTTTGTGGCTTTCACTGTGCGTGTGTGTGTGTGTCCCCGTATGTGCATCTCCCCATGCATCTGTACATGCAACTCTGATGCTGGCTGAGTCCAAATAAAGACGCTGTCTTCTCCCTTTTCCAACCTGGAAGCTGAACATAGCCTCTGGGGGTTGTCTACACAAAGGATATTCTCTCTAGGAGGTGCTGGAGATTCGTTGGTGGTTTCTTCTCCAAGGAGCATTAAGTCTTCTTCCACCACCACACTACCGCCATTTGGGGGCTTGCTTCTCATTGAGCGTCCTCCACATTGCACTGGACCCAAACCCGCCCACTTTCCCACCCCTATTGTACTGCACTTCTGCCTCATTCCCCGTGAACCTTGACCCTCAGCCTAAGGCACTGTCCTAAAGTACAGGAGTCTTCTCAAAGCTTCTTTTCAAAAAAGATGGTCTCTTCCTACAAAATATCTCCTGTGCCAGTAATTATAAAGATAAATCATTTTCTCCATATTATACTACCTATATAATTATCATCGTATACATAATTTTATATATATGTGAATTTGTTTTTTTAACATAAAATGGAATAATAGACATATATTATACACACTGCTTTGTGACTTCCAGGTACTCCTCGATTTTATGTCTTGTTTATCTTTCCGAAGTATTAGGAATAAATCAACCTCATTCTTTTTAATTGCTGCATAAAATTAATACTTCCATTAGAAATAAATCAAACTCATTCTCTTTAATTGCTGTATAAAATTAATACTTCAATATGAGACGAGGTAGATTTCTTTGTGCTCTACTTTTGTTAATGACAAGATACAACGTAATTCAGGGTTATGATGAAAATTCTTTAGCCAACATATTAGAGGCCTCCAGTTGCTTAGAACAGCAAAGCTATACAAATACTATAAATTATATTAGCACGGTAAATAACGCTAATAATGAAAATCGCTAATACTTTATCAGCATGTTTCTAGCCACCAGGAACTACTATTGTCAGCCATTTGTACGCATGGTAGGAGTAATCTACCAAGAAGCAGACTATTCCCATTTCATAGATGATAGTTGTGAGGCATGGGAAAGTAAATAAATTGTTCAACATAACACAACCAATACGTGACATTTTTTAAATTATTTTTTTTATGTTTTATTTTATATTTGAGAAAGAGAGAGAGAGAGAGCAGGGGAGGGGCAGAGAGATGGAGACTATCTGAAGCAGGCTCCAGGCTCTGAGCTGTCGGCACAGAGCCCGACATGGGGCTCGAACTCACAGACCGTGAGATCATGACCTGAGCTGAAGTTGGACACTTAACCGACTGAGCCACCCAGGTGCCCTGACGTTTTCTTTTCTTTTAAGTTTATTTATTTATTTTCAGAGACAGCATAAGTGGGGAAGGGGAAGAAAGGGAGGGAGAGAGAGAAACAATCCCAACCAGGCTCAACATGGGGCTCAAACCCACGAAACTGTGAGATCATGACCTGAGCCCAAACCAAGAGTCAGAGTCAGACACTTAACCAACTGAACCACCCAGGCACCCCGATAAGGGACATTTGCAACATGTATCGAGTTTGGCTCTAGAGTCTATGTTGTTAATCACTAAACAGGTATCATTATGTCCAACGGGAAATACTTTGTGCAGGCTTCTTTGCCAGGGACGCAAACTGGCTGTCATCGACCAAATTTACTGAACATTCCCATGCCAAGTGAGCTCCAGCTGAGCCTGCTATGGAGCTTTCTGTGCTGCTCTAAATTAGGCAACCAGGCTAGCATCCGTGAAGAACAGAGTGGGGCAAGATCTGTCAAGCAAGGCATGGCGTGGGGAGAGAAAGAACAAGAAGCAGCAGCTAAATGGAAGAGAAAGCAAGACTACAGTGGAATGCCGCCAGGCACCTGGCCCAGCGGGGAGAGCCTCCGAGGTGAGCATTGCCAAACCTCAGCGGCTCCAAGCCCAGTGCCCAAAATAACTGCAAGGAGGCATGCTGCCAGCGACTCACTTATTTCAGCCAGAGCTGGGAGCACTTCATCAGATGCATCCGGTTCACGTTGGTGAGATAGATAGTAGGTGGAAATATATGGTCAACGGCAATGAATTGGCACGCCCTGAAGTGGGCCAGCCATTGCCGGAAGCCAGGTCCCTTGCAAGTCGAAACCTCATTTTTCTCTCCTCTGAGAGCCTGCCACACATCTAATTGATCCTGCACATTTTATCCCTATATAATAGACTCTCTGACAAAGAGGGAATATTTCTTTCTTGTGATGACTGAACAGAAATTCAGAGTATGAGCTAGCAGGACCACATCCATGGAACACTCAAGCCAGGTGCCCGTCCGACAAGGCCAGTCCCCTACCTACGGCGTTCGCAGCACCGCTGATGTCATCTGTTGCCATCAGGCTGGAGGAGACTGGCATAAAAAACATATGGTGGCTCAGTCAGTTGAGCGACCGGCTTCAGCTCAGGTCGTGATCTTGTGGCTCCTGAGTTCAAGTCCCACCTCCAGCTTGCTGCTGTCAGCCTGTTAGCTGTCCCCCACTGTCCCCCTCTCTCTGCCCCTCCCCTGCTTGCGCTCTCTCAAAACTAAATAAATGTTAGAAAACAAAACAAAACAAAACAAAAGAAAACAGGAGGCCAGTGTGGTGAGGTTCAAGATGACCCCGAGAACTGATGAGCTTCCTTTTCAGCCAGAACTTCCAGCAGATGACGTACAGTCACTGTTGCCAGTTGTTTCCAGATCTCACTGGACTGTAATCTATCAGTTTGTTATCTCAGGGTGCTTCAGGTGTTTACTATTGTTTTGAGTTTTTTTTTTTTCTCCTGAGTAAGGTTTTGAGGCAGCCGCTCTTGGTGTCCCCTCCAGATTCCCCTCACCAAGTTAGAGACCGTGTCTTCTGTTTTCTGTGACTCTCACTCTGGTCTCCAGAAGATTGCTACCTTGCCAGCAGATGCCTAGGAAAGTGTATCGTTTCCCCAAACTGAAGTGGAGTTATGACACCTCAATCTCCTTGCCTCTGAGCAGGGCAATTCTTCTGTTGCGTTTACACATCGAAATTCCCTGTGGGATCAGTCTGAGACTAAGAATCTCCTGAAACAGCAATAAATCTAGCTTCCTTTCCTGCCCTAGCCTGTTTCCTGTCCTGCCCGGCAGGTTTTTCCTGAAAGCATCCCCTCAATAAATCACCTGTGTAAAAATTCCTGCCTCAGGCTCTGCTTCTAGGAACCTATCCCAACACAGCATGTAAGGTCTTTGTCAACAAAAACCCTAAGTTCTACACATGGCACTAAAAACAATACCATGCAATGTTTCTCAAACCCTCAGCTATTCACATCCCACCTGTACTATTTTACCATGTTTGCATATCACTGATGCAATTATTTACTTAATGGTTGTTTGTAAAGTAGTTTTTAAACCTACTCTTTAAAAAAAAAACAACTAACCTCCCCCTTAAAAAGAATATTTCCAGGGGTGCCTGGGTGGCTCACTTGGTTAAGCATCTGAATTTGGCTCAGGTCATGATCTCACAGTTCGTGGGTTCCAGCCCAGCATCGGGCTCTGTGCTGACAGCTTAGAGCCTGGAGCCTGCTTCGGATTCTGTGTCTCCTTCTCTCTCTGCCCCTCTCCAGCTCATGCTCTCTCTCTCTCTCTCTCTCTCACTCTCAAAAATAAATAATAAACATCAAGCAAAATTTTTTGAAATGAATATTTCCAAAACCATGAGTTCAAAGTGCTAATTCAATTTTTTATACACAAGAGAATATATATATATATATATATATATATATATATTTATCTGAATACCATTTCATTAACCACCGTGCATCATTATGTACATGGACCACATCTTTAAAAACATGATACAATGAAAAGTATGTTTCTGTCTGATTTGTAGCTGTTAGTTGTTTATACTACTGATGTGGAAACGTTGGGGTTCAGAGTGAACCATCGAGAGAATCCTTGAGGTATCTCTGGTGCAAAAAGGTGCTTTTATTAGAACACGGGACAGGACTTGCGGGCAGAAAGAGTTGCAATGGTGTTGTGAGGAGCAATTGATGATATACTTTCAAGTTGGGAGGGGGTTAGGGATAGCCTGCAAGGAATTTTGGAAGCAAGGTTTCCAGGACCTTGAGAGGCTAGCTGCTGTTAGGAAAAGTTCATTTACTATTGTCTAGTGAAACCTTAGTTATGAGACGCTTCAGATGTATATCACTGGGCCATATGCTTGCAGGATGATTGCTAACGTATATCTTGGGCAGAGGGTAGAGATAAAGGAAATTTCCAAAGGAAATATTATATGTTCAAGGAGACTTACAGGGTACTGGAGGTTGGGATAAGGTTAAGCTAGGATTGCCTTTTGCCCTTAGCACAGCATTTACACTGAGGCAGTTGAGTTCCAAATAGGTCACTCTGCCTGTTTCAAGGACTTGTCAATGGGCTATAGGTTGTAAGGAAATTTAAGTTTGTCCTTTTGCCTTTGTATCCACATCAGTACTACTACAGAGCTGTGCTTACGTTCGATACGGGATCATTTATTGTTGGTTTTTAAAAATTAAAAATTAAAATTTTTAATTTCCTCTTACCACCTTATCTTGCCAATCATCCTAAGAGAGATGTTCATGATGTAGAATAAAAGAAGGAAGAAGCATCAGTTTATAAAAAGCAGACATAATTTAAAAAATCATTTGGTATCTGTATCTATCTACACCGTTGGAATTTTTCTGTGATCATCTGATAACATGTACCTGTCAGATAGAAACATCTCCCTTAATGATTAAATTGGGGTTTACCTCCAAGGAAAGGAGATCTTCTAGAAACTTGGAACACTTGTGGCTTGGATGATTAGCTGACATCATGAAACTCAAATGCTTTTCTCAGAAGAGAAAGGGACATCAGTGGCCACCCGCTCAAGTTACTGGTAGCACATTCCAGACTCTTGAGGTCATACAACTTTTCCTCTGAGCTGTAGCAATGCAGTCAGAATAAGCACTGAGAGTCATGCTCCTCAGAGATGAAAGCTGATGTCAAGGATTCAAGCTTCAAAGAGAGACACGCAGTATGGACCAGTGTGGGTGGCCAAAGGCATACAGATCACACAGGGCCAGAGATGATGGCTCTTCCTCCAGACTCCCCCCACCTTGACAGCATTGACTCTGGGTTTGAGAAACAGAGCATTTCAATAGGGAAGGTGATAAGCCAATTGTTAACAAAACCCTCGGGTAAATCTCCTCTTCAGCCTAATGGTTTCTCTCCATGATTCATTCTTCACACATTCCTTCTGGAACAATCTAGTACTGAGGGAAGAGCAGCCTAAAGTCCACAATATCTTGAAAACAAGCTTTGAACACTTGGAAGGATTGTCAAAATCATACATGTTGAACTTGATGGGACAAGTTTAAAATTAGAGACTGAGAAAAAGTAGCCCCTATAGGTCAGGGGAATGAAGGCAGGCTTGATAAAAGAGCTCCCACCTAGCTAAATCTTTCTAAAAAAAGTATGACTTGATGTTTTTATCTCTCAGTGCATGCCTCTTCGAATGACAAGTTCTGACAGATGGGTTTCAGCTTCATTGATATATCTGTGTTTGGCTGTGGGTTTTCCTGTTGTAAGAAAGTACATAATCTAGGTCTTATCCTGATTTTTAATCTTGAAGTGGCAAGGAGTTTTCTTTTACAAAGGATTTGTTTTTATTTTCCAATAGGTGCTTAATTTTTTTTTTTTTTTTTTTTTTTTTTTTTTTTTTTTTTAGTATGATCCCTATGCTTCAGTCCTGGCTAGATTTTTTTTTTTTTTTTTTTTTTTTTTTTTTTTTTTGCAGGCTGTTAATTGTTATTAGTAGTTGCCTGAGTGGTATCCTTGCTCCCATCACTCTATAGCTATAGCCATAGGCGTCTACTCCTCTCCTTTTTTGGAGTTTTGTAATTTAGGTGAGTAAGCTACATACCCTAAAGACACCCCAGTCCTCCCTGGGCTGCAGGATGTAGATTAAAATATCAGAACTTTTAGGGGTGCCTGGGTGGCTCAGTCGGTTAAGCGTCCGACTTTGGCTCAGGTCATGATCTCGCGGTCTGTGGGTTCAAGCCCCACATCAGGCTCTGTGCTGACAGCTCAGAGCCTGGAGCCTGCTTCGGATTCTGTGTCTCCCTCTCTCTCTGCCCCTCCCCTACTCATGTTCTGTCTCTCTCTCTCTCTCTCTCTCTCTGTCAAAAATAAATAAACGTTAAAAAAAATTTAAAAACTCAGAACTTTTAGGTGTATATATATTTTTTGAAGTTTTATTTATTTATTTATTTTGAGAGAGAGAGAGAGAGAGAGAGAGAAGAAGAGAGAGAATCCCAAGCAGACTCCATGTACTGTCAGTGCAGAGCCCGACACAGGTCTCAATCTCATGAACTGTGAGATCATGACCTGAGCCAACATCAAGAGTCTGTCCCTTAACTGACTGAGCCACTCAGGTGCCCCTAGGTGTATATTTTAAATTTAAAAAAATAAGAAATTAAGGTTTATTAACATGTCATATATGGATAGATACAGGTGCCCTAACTCGGTCGTAGGTAAGACAGGCATGTGTCACATACAGTAACTGAGGCATCCTAGGGGAAGCATACAAGTTCTAACTGCAGAGGAGGTGACAGTGATGGCTTCACGCCAGAGACTTCCTGCCATCTTCTTAAAACAACAACAACAACAACAAAAACTTGGTCTAAACATAATATCAATAATTCATAAGCAAACAACAAAAATTGGCAGACATTTCTTTTTTTTTTTAATGTTTATTTTTCAGAGAGAGAGAGACAGAGCATGAGCAGGGCAGGGGCAGAGAGAGAGGGAGACAGAATGTGAAGCAGGCTCCAGGCTCTGAGCTGTCACACAGAGCCTGATGAGACACTCGAACTCGCAAACCATGAGGTCATGACCTGAGCCGAAGTCAGACACTTAACCAATTGAGCCACCCAGGTGCCCTAGACATTTCTATTCCACTTGGGGCTCTTTATCAAGTATATCAGGGGTAAAAACAATGAAGATGTAATCACATATGACAAGAGGGAAACCAAAATGATTCTAAGTTGTCCAGGCAATTTGAGTTTCACATTAAGTGTGTTTTCTGCCTTGAAATGTTAGCTAATGAGAATGTGGAACCATCACAATTAGTAGAATATTTGCAAGCTAAGTATCCAGAAAATGTGGACTAACCTTTATATTTTTTTCCAGTGATGTTTCAAGCACAATGAAACCAATGTGCTGACCTTTTTAGTGAGAACAAGTGACTCTTACTAAGATGTTTCCCAGAAGATATGTTGCCTAAAATAAACAGATTTAATCTGTTCCTGCAAGGTAAAGAGGAGAGGTTAACAAAATGAAAACCTACCTGTGATGCAGGCAGGCCAGGTCTGAGGACCCAGGGCAGGATCCCATAGGACCTGCCAAGACGGTCCTTGGCTTCATGCAGGATGGAAACCAAATTTGAGCCAGCAGGAGGCAAAGTCAGAGTTTATTGCATATATATATATATAGAGAGAGAGAGAGGGAGAGAGAGAGAGAGAGAGAGAGAGAGAGAGAGAGAGAGAGAGAAATACAGATGGAGCATCCAGAAGACTCTGAAAGGAAAAGAGAGAGTCTTAGCTTTGTTCAGGGTCTAGGCATTTTTTTTTTTTTTATGGAAGATGGTGGGTGGTCTGGTGTATGTGCTCCCTCAAGTACCCAGGAACCAGTTAGAACAAAGACGGGGGCCCAGGTATTATTCCTTAAAGCCAGGGGTCCTGACCTGGAGATGTCTAGTGCAGGTGGTCTGGAATACACATATGGTAGCTTCCTTCTGTCATTCTCACCTGGTCCTTCCTTAGATGTTATTTATTCTAGAGAATCACTAACTCCTGTCCCTTACAAGGAGGACATTGCTATTTGCATTACAAGACATGTGTAAAGTGGGTCTCAGCAAGAATAGAAGCAGGAAAAAGGAGCAAAAAGCAAATTTTTATCCAGTCCTTCAGTTTATCTCATACCCTCTTAAAAACAACCCCGTGGGGCACCTGGGTGGTTCAGTTGGTTAAACATCTGACTCTGATTTCTGCTCAGGTCAATGTCTTATGGTTCAGTTGGTGCGTTTGAGCCCTGTGTTGTGGGTTTGGGCTCTGTGCGGAGTGTGAAGCCTGCTTAAGATTCTCTCTCTCTCTCTCTGCCTCTCTCCCAAGCTCACTTGCTTTCCTTGTCATGCAGAGCACATTTTGAGAACTGCTACCTGCTAATGTTTGTATCACTATGTGATTTTGTTGCTGGAAATGATGTGTGTTATCTATGAAAACTCTCGTATCTGTGCACTTAAGAATATGATCACAGATTTACTTAAGCTCTCCAAAATACTTCCAAATAAATAGTTTTGATGGATTTTGAATCATTTGCTTAAATATAAAAATGCAACATATTCCCACTTATTTTTAAGAACAGTGATTGGCATCTGGGAAGATAGAAATACAATAGCTACATTTTAACAAAAACCTTTTATGTAACTGATAAATGAAACAAAAAGCGATATGATATAATAAGCATGGACAACTATGTTACTTCATTCATTTGGATCTGTATATATTTGAAGATGTCTTTTTCACAGGTGACAGCCATTCAAATCAAATTTTAAAATAAAATGAATTTCGGGGCACCTGCGTGGCTCAGCCGGTTAAACATCTGACTCTTGATTTTGGCTCAGGTCATGATCTCATGGTTCATGGATTTGAGCCCCACCTCAGGCTCCATGCTGATAGATGTGGAGCCTGCTTGATATTCTCTCTCTCTCTCTCTCTCTCTCTCTCGCTCGCTCTGCTCCTCCCTACTTGTGCATTTGTTCTCATGTGCATGTTCTCTCTCTCTCTCTCTCTCTCTCTCTCTCTCAAAATAAATCAATAAACTAAACTAAACTAAACTAAAGTAAAATAAAATAAACTGAATTTGGGAATTTCCACTCCTGCCAAAGATTGAGAGATAGTAACCAGATTTACCCTCCAGCCTAATTTTTTTTTTTTTCAAATCGACATAATAAATAAAACAATGGCTTTTATAACACTGGAACTCGGGCATAAAGAACAGTGTGATTCAGGGGCACCTGGGTGGCGCAGTCGGTTAAGCGTCCGACTTCAGCCAGGTCACGATCTCACAGTCCGTGAGTTCGAGCCCCGTGTCAGGCTCTGGGCTGATGGCTCAGAGCCTGGAGCCTGTTTCCGATTCTGCGTCTCCCTCTCTCTCTGCCCCTCCCCCGTTCATGCTCTGTCTCTCTCTGTCCCAAAAATAAATAAAAACGTTGAAAAAAAAAAATTTAAGAACAGTGTGATTCATGACAGATGAGAAACAAAAAGAAAAGCTGTGATGGTCTCCACTCTCTGCCTGAAGAGTTTCCTGGCAGCATGCAGCTCGAGGAGGGGAAACCTAGGTGGAACAAGCGAACTCACTGAGTGGAGGAAGCAAGCTGAGAGCCTGGGAAGACCCAAGGGGCTAGTTGGCCGGACAGAGTACCAGAGAAGAGAGAGCCGCAAAGGGAGAGAACCCCAGAGGTCTGGAAAGATACATCTTCAAGTGACCAGAACACTTATCAGAGCACGCATGTGAGGACACTGCCCACTTCCAGGAAAGAACCACCTGAAATTATTCAAAGGAACAGTACTCAATGCTCACAGGGTTGGAGAGCGTTCACAAGGTTCCTAAAACCCTTGTAAATCCCTAAGTGGTAAGAGCCCCAGAAGCATCTTTGTTCTAATATAGCTTCTGGGGAGTGAGGAGGGGGAGCAATCCTGACCATTTAACTTCTTGTCTGGCTAGTGCAGAGGACAGGTTCTGGGAGAATAACAGCAAATTATAGCACACTTAATCAGGAGGTGATGCTAATCACAGCTGTGCTTAGAATGTGGTGTCTTTGTTAAGGAAAACCAACACAACCTTTGGCCCCTGGCATGCAGCTCTTCTGGATAGGGAAATGCCTTTCCTGTCTGCAGGGCTTCTACCCAATCCCCGTTTGTAGACTTATAGAAACTGTCATTCACTGCTCTGACATCCGATCCAACACCATGACCAACCGGGATAGCTCATTGCCTAGGAAATGCACCAATGTATTATTCCCATAATTCATTGGTGTTTCATGTGTCCCATCACCCAGAAGAACAAAGCAGCTGAGGGCTCATTATGGCACCAGCTAGCATACATCTCCTTAGATGTTGGGATGCTGTCCTATTGGAATATAGTATATGTCTTCAACCAACCGATGAACAATATATGGAACTGTTTCCACAATATCCATCAGGAATGGAACTTAAGCATGGTCTCAATTAACCCAGCTGTCCCTTCACCATGGCTCCTGCCTGGCTTCTGCCCTCACTGCTGAGCGCCCAACCTGCCCACCACATGAGATCGGTGCTCAGTCCCTCCCACGGCCCCATTACCTACACTTTGAGCCTGCTTCCTCGTGGCAGGTTGATTCCACTGAAACTGCCCCCAACCTGGGAGTCAGCATCAGTACCTTATCCCCCAGGACTGGTTTTCTTTTCCTCTGATCCAAATGTTCTCTGTCCTACATATATATAATTTTCTCTTTATATCATTGTCAACACGTTCTCTATTCTCTGCAGGATGAGAGTTTTCTATAATGCTAAGGTGAAGCAGAAAGAAATGCCTTTGACTTCCTCTGGTGGAAAGGGTTCCTTCCTCATTGGAGATCAAGGTGAAAATGGATCCACTTCAAGTATATAGGTCCACGTCATGTCTTGTGTATTCTCATTATTTGGCTTCCTAGCAGCAGTAGTTCAGAAATTATTTTACTTCACATTCATTATATGGTAGCCATAAAAGTAACTTGAGAAGAGTAGCAGGCAGGTGAATTTTAAGAAAAAAAATGGATGAGGATCTAAAATTAAGACCATTCTTAGCATTAATCAAAGTTATAGTGATTATTACTACTCAATTTAATTAAGAAATGCCCTCACTAAGGCTCAGTGCCACTTAGCCTTTTCTTGCAATAAATAGCCATTTGCTGTATATTCACAGAACAAGTTATAGTAAATATATGCAACATACAAGCTCACATAGTAGGAGATGTTTCACTGCAAGAGTGGAGGTGATATACTCTGTGTAGTTCTGATGAATGCCATCTGTATTTTTGTTTTTACTTTTTAATGTTTATTTTTGAGAGAGAGAGCAAGAAGGGGAGGGGCAGAGAGAGAAGGAGACAGAGAATCCCAAGCAGCCTCCACACCATCAGCACAGAGTGGGATGAGGGGCTCGAACTCACAAACTGTGAGATCATGATGTGAGCAGAAATCAAGAGTCAGTCACTTAACCGACTGAGCCACCCAGGTTTCCCTAGATTTTTAAATGACTGCTGAGAACAGTTCTGGAGAAAAAAAAAAATCTCCTAGGATTCTCCACCCCATTGTGGCCCTGCTTATTCACTATTAAACCTATTAACATTTTTTTTTTTTTTTTTTTAGAAAACTAGAGTGGGAAGGATCTACAGCCAACGGGTACATAGGGAGCTACAGGAAGGTTTTGTTATAGGATGCCAGCCTGCTGCCATCCATGGGGAAGGAAGGGAAGATACTGGCCTCACGACATGCACAGAGTCTCTGGCAGAGACTGCAAAGCTAACGAAACTTGACTTCCAGCCCCCTTCCAAAACTCTGGGATGGGCCTTATCAACATGTCACGGTCACAGGTTCCCATAATATTTGCGGAAGTAAGATTTTAAAATTTATTTAGTTATATACCACTGTCTCTTCACGCTTGGACTTTCCTCTGACTTCCCCTCCACCATACACATCCGCTCCCTCTCAGATGGCTTGGAGCCTCAGGCATTTTTGAGATCTGGCTAAAGGAAAAGTTAAGCTGGAGAGGCATTTAGTTTGGGTTTAAAAACATATCTACATAGGTCACAGTCACTTCCATGAAATACACAGTTATCGCCAAAGCAGGAATGGCCTCCAGGAATACCTGTAATTGTCCATTGTCCCGACCGTCCAGCATCATGACACAAAGATACAGAACCAGAGGAATGCTTGGATGGCTCAGCTGATTAAGAGCCTGACCCTTGATTTCAGCTCAGGTCATGATCTCACGGGTTCATGAGTTCAAGCCCCGCATCGGTTCCCTGCTGGCAGTGCACCCTGCTTGGGATTCTCTCTCTCTGCCCTTCCCCTGCTCATGTGCTCTTTCTCTCCCTCTCTCTCTTTCCCTCTCAAAATAAATAAATTAATTTAAAAAAAGAGGCAGCACCATAAAGGAATATTACATACAGTGTTCAACACTAGATGTATGAGAACATGTGGACTCTGAAAAATTCTTTCAATCATCAAATATTAAAATGGCAAGGAGAAGATTTTGTATAACATATAACATATCTTGTTAATATGGATGTTCTCTCCTGTCAGAAATATTCTTAAAATGTAGCATATACAATTGTAAGCATCATATTTCTTTCTTTTTTTGATGGAAATTAAGCAAAATGGAATTAAGGTCCTGCGTGTTAAATATCCAAACAAAACCACACACACACAAAGTGAAAATGTGTGGCAAGTAAAAGCTTTATGAATGCCAAATATTAATAATAAAATATAAATTTTGATCACTCATGCTAGAGGAGAAACTGAATTGTATTTCTATCCTTAAGTTAAAAACAATATTGCAATAATATTTTCAAACAAAGAGACCATCAGAATAAGCCCCAAAACTGCAGGAAAAATTATAGTAAAGATATGGCAGATAGAAGTATAGGTTATGTTTCTGGATTTTATGTTTGTGACAATTATTAGCTTGAAACTGTAATTTTTTGATTTCATCTTATTCTAAGTATTTACTTTATTTTTTTTTTTTAAATTTTTTTTTCAACGTTTATTTATTTTTGGGACAGAGAGAGACAGAGCATGAACGGGGGAGGGGCAGAGAGAGAGGGAGACACAGAATCGGAAACAGGCTCCAGGCTCTGAGCCATCAGCCCAGAGCCTGACGCGGGGCTCGAACTCACGGGCCGCGAGATCGTGACCTGGCTGAAGTCGGACGCTTAACCGACTGCGCCACCCAGGCGCCCCCTAAGTATTTACTTTAAAATCTAATTGTGTATTTGCAGTTTTTAAAATTATTTTGCTTTAAAATTTAACAATTCTTTAACAATTTAAAAAAGACTCCTTACATTGTTAAAACTTTGAGGCCTTGGATCTACCTCTGGGCTCTCACATTGGCTCGTGTCACATGTCAGGATCATCTCTTCCTCACTGACACATGCTGCCAGGCTGTCACCATATAAAATGCCTGGTATGGCCATTCTACTTAGTTCTGCTGTTAAGATGACTTGGGAATTTGATTTTAATTGCTTCTAGAAGGCTCCGACCTTCCAGGACCCACCACACAACCAAGCACTGGGGTGTGATACATCACCCACAAGTAAAACTGAGTCCATTTCAATATCCCGACTAAAACAATGCCTAAGGGTTTCTGAAATTTTATTTATTTTTAGGGCAAACTTGTCTCCATTTCACTCGCTTCCATGCGTGCTTTCAGTCTTCAGCACCAATTTCTCGGAATCTTTTATTAATTATTTATAAACATTTCACATAAAATATGGAGACGCCAAAGTGCTTAAATTCTCTCTGATATGACTTGAGAGTAGACATAAATGAATAACTTTCTCCCTTTGTGATGGAATAAATTATCATGTTCTGAGATTTAGAATATCAGAAACGATAAGTGACAAAAAATGCCCGGGAGTAAAAATTTGTGCTTTCTTGAAGCAGAAATAGAAAAGATGTTTTATTCCTGTATATTTTGGAATCAAGTCATGTAAAGATTTGGATGTATGTGTGTGTGAAGGGAAAGGACCAAGATCTATTTCTTATTTTCCTGTCATCCGTATCTCTGGCAACCAAGATAGAATAATGGAGACATCTTCCAGGCGCCATTATTTCCATACAGATGTCACTAACTTCTTTCAGACATATTTTAATTGCTGTTAGTTTCTAATGAAATTCTTAATCCTGAGGGAAAGTTAACTCATTGAAGGATTTTCTTGGCTCACTGCAGAATACTAAGTAGCATAAATGTCTGATGTTGACATAATTAATAATACTGCGTGGCAAGGAATTTATTCCAAAGGACCTGGTGAAGAATTAAATGTATTAGATACTATACAGAATAACATATATTTTCTAACCTATCACCATTCCAATGTAATATGCTACAATAATATTGATTTTTTTTTTCAAAACCTGGGCTGGGAATAGCTTATTTGCAACTCAAAAATTTCATCATTATTATACTTGTATTTTGTCATAGCTGCTGATGTGGAATTGGCCAATGAAGATCATGGCATTGTTCTTAGTAATGTGGATCTAGTTTAAGGGATGTTTTTCTACAGATGTTTATTCTGATAAAGTAGCATATGATTACTTTTGCTGTATCTATTTAAAATCCATTCATTGTGTCCCCACTTATATCCCTAATATTTCCATGTCTTAGGTAAGTATTCATTCATCCATTTTTAAGTTCATTTGTATTGTTCCAAATCTTTCTTTTGATTAATGGCCTTTTTGTGTATTACTATTTTGTGTAAATTTTTTATATATTATAAAGCCAACGGCTCATCAAACATATACTCAATGTAAAAAATTTTCAGCATTATTAAACTATGGAGAATGAAATGTGAAAACTTGCTACTCTGTACATTGAACTGCCCTCAATACTCTTGGCAGTTTTTCCTATTCACTCATACATACACCATTTCCCCATTTTTGTAGATGAGTTTGATCATGTCATATATGTTGTCTTCAAAATTGCTTCTTTTCTTTAACAGTATCCTGGATATCTTTACATTTCAGGATATTTAAGAGCACCTCATTCTTTTCAACAGGTTACCGTAGTATGTCATGTAATATGGGATCTTCACCCAAGTATCTGATCATTTCCCTAAGACGGAACTTAAGCTGCTTTCCATAATTTACTATCATAAGCAGTACTGCTGAGACTATTCCTTTCATCCATCTTGTGTACATGGGCAGGATCTTTAGAACAGATTCACAGATATAGATTAGCTGAGGCACCGTATGGCAACTTCACATTTTGATTAATTCTTCTAAATTTATACTACAACCAATAGTTTATGACCTTTTTACACCCTTGGAAACACTGTATAATATTTAAACCAGTAAGATATATGATGTATACCCAATATACACATTATAATTACCATTTTCCTGATTACTAAAAGGTTAAACATCTTATCACTTTTTATTTCTTTTACCAATTGCTTGTTTATGTCCATTCTCATTTTTTATTTGATTTCCCAATCTCTTATTTTATTTGAAAAACTCCATATATTTTCATAATTTAATGTTTTGTTATATATTTGCAAATATATTCTCTTAAATTGTAATTTGTCCTTAAATATTTTTAAACGTTGGTAAGATATACATAATAATAATGAATCAAAAACTCACATACACAACATGACATTTTTAAAAACAGAATATTATTATTACCTTGGAAATCCCTTGCATGTCCCTCTTCAATGTCAACCACCTGCTCCTTTCCCAGGGAAACACTATTCTGAATTTGTGTCTACCATTCCCTTGATTAGGTTTATAAGTTTTCCAAATATATTCTTCTTACCAAATATTATTCTTGATAATATTTTATC